>NW_027507785.1:141653827-141656327 GCF_037356315.1 Lithobates pipiens
GGTGTCACAAACAACTTCATCGTTGCTATGGAGAAGTTTGGATTTACCAAATGTTTAGATCGCATAATTGACCAAAATATGATATTCAATTTGTGGGAACAGATCGACACACTGGCATTCGAAAATTACTGTCAACAAACGATAAATATAAAAATTTAAATCATCAATTCGACATTTGGCATTACGTTAAAAAATTTAAAACGAAAATTGGTTCAAATTTCCAAAAAAAAAATACATCGTGCACTATTGCCGTGGGTGCCATCCATACTGACTCATTTCTACTGGTGTAGTAGACATTGTAAAGGTAACGAGACCTTTTAAAAGAACGTTGGCAATCTGTACTACACCACGTTGTTAATGTTCATGTATGGACAATTGGAAACGTCGAGCACAAATGCTTACATGATGAGATCAACGAGGAATCTCCGTCTGTTCCCTGGTTAATCAAAAATACACCTGCATTTGTTGCATTGTCCACAATCGTTCTAGATGCACAATTGGAAAAGGACATGAAACATCTAACTTTTTTTTGTCAAACCGGGGTAATTGAAACGTATCACAGTATGATGTTAAAATATCGCCCCAAGCGAATTCATTATAAATTTGATTCCATGGAAGCTAGAACTAAATTGGCAGCATTATGCCATAATCATAATGTGATACGCAACCCCGCTGTGATAAAAAAAATAGATGAAAAAGGAGAAGTTGTTTCGGTCGAAAGAAAAAGTCTGGAGTTTCCACGAGGAAGAAAGAAATGGATTGTCCGTAAACTCTTCAAAAAAATGGAGAATGAACATGCCTTCCATCTGCTTTCTAAAATGATTAGCATTGTTGAGGGGACGCTAATCACCTCGTGGAAACCCAAAAATCCAGATATGCCGAAAAATATAGCTCCGATAGAAAGGCCGGATACCAGTACTGCAGTAAGGGAGCATATGACACGTTTTCCTCAACTTTGATAATTGAAACGGTCGTTGTGATAAGTTTGCTCCTTTTTTGAAAAGTAAATAGTAATAAAGTTTTGTTTGTTTGGTAAGGGACATAATGTTTAATATATTGTTAATATAGATATATATTCTATTTTATTTTATTTATTTAATAAAACGCTTTGAATTCTACTTACAGCTTCATGTGTATTATTAGTAAACATACACAGTTTGTGCAATGTGTACATACAATTCAGTGGAAAAAAAATACAAAAACCATCATCTTAATGAAATATGATTTATTAAAACAAAGATAATACAATTAAAAACAATAACCAAAAATATATTATAATTCAATAAACAAAAAAAAAAAAAAAACTTTAATGAAATGCCATCTCAGAGGCATCGTAGTCATCTGAATATAAAAAACCCACATACGAACCATTCGGATCTGGAAAAACATCTCTAACTACTTTAACAGCGCAGGACGGAATTACTCTCCGATTACCCTTCCCTAAATATCCGTAAATCCATGCCATGAATAGTCGGTAGGCTGTCTTCCGTAATCGCATGAAAATAAAATAAAATTATAATTAAAAAAAGGCCAAAGAAACCATAGTGTATTTGTTATGTATTGATTACAAATGAAAATAATTACCGATTGTTGTTGGCATCCACGACAGGTAATTCATCAAGATGCATGGCCAGGGATGTGAGTTGAACATGTTCTTGCGTCACAATTTGGGAAATGAACATATCCGCACAGGTGATACATTTCCCGCCCTCAGGGATGCATCCCTCAACCTGGTGTATTTCCCGGCAACACACAGATTCTATTTGCGTGGCCATTGGTATGCAACACTCACAATGACACCAGTGAGTGTTGCCAATACGGTCTTCAGGGGTATCTTCAGCTTGGCTTGTTTTTGAATCGTCAGGGGTACTTATTATCCGGGGATTATTGGGAAAGGCCGGATCGTGTTCTGTGTCGGGATACCTTGCCAACAGTTGTTCAATCATCATATTTCTCTTAAAAAAATATAAAAAAAATAAACACATTAGCATAATATAAAAGCATACGTAAAAATTAAAAATACAATTTTGAAAAATAAGAACTATTTAGTTTTCTAAAATAAACATTTAAAAATTACAAAAATTACAACAAAGAGTGTATACAAAAGCAATAAATAAAAGACAAAATTAAACAAAATAGAAAAATTATTAATTTTATTGCTAATATTTATGGGTAATAAAAATATGAAATAAGTGATTATTCTATAAAATTTGGTCTATCATTATACACATCCAGACATGTGTAGAGATACAACTGAAATAAAAGTATAATATAAACAATATTCTATCTGAATTACCCTTTCCTCTTGAGTGAGAGAACTATAATGCCCCGTACACACGAGAGGGATTAAGTCTGACAGACCTCCAAAGGAGTTCCGCCGGAGTTCCGCCGGAGTTCCGACGGAGTTCTGGCGGACTTTTCGACCGAACGGACTTGACCACACACCATCACACCAAACTCCGACGGAGTCGAACGTGATGACGTACGACTGGATTCGACG
>NW_027507785.1:141658827-141701327 GCF_037356315.1 Lithobates pipiens
GAGGGAGAGAGGGCAGGGTCCGATTAAGAACATCATGGACCTGGTGCTGAGGATTATGGTGGGGCTTTTTATAAAAAAATTTAAATAAAAAATGCGAATTTTTTTTGTTATAGCTAAATTAAATTAAATAGAGAAAGGGAGGATGAGCGAGAGAGAGAGAGAGAGAGGGGTAAGGGAGGGAGGGTGAGAGAGAGAGGATGCACATGAGCATGCGTGGAAGTGACAGAAACACAGCCCAGCCAAGGCAAGTGAACAAAGGCACAGAACCCGGAAGGAAGACCAGGTGAAGATGGAAGCGCCCGGGACCCACCGGATTGATCACAGTGCTGCACTGGAGGGCTCAGTCTGACAGGTAAGTGTACCCTAATGTGCTAATATGCTGTGCATACTAGTACATTATAGCAGAACCTACCTCAAGGCCTCTAAAAAGTAGTAATGTTAGCAAAATTTACTACTGCTTTAATATGATAATATCAGCCACCTACTCACCCGGTGGCCCTTGGGCAGTGCCCAAGTGCATAGTTGCCAATATTTCAAAAATATTTTCAGGGACACTTTTTTTTACCAGTGGTATATTTAGAGTAGCTACCATCCCCTATGTTCCTCTATACATCACAGTAGTATTTACAAAATTAAATGAGTACCAATAATGGGCAGAACAAATATGAGGACTGAGAAGATTTCCTTGAGTTGAACTAACAAAAGTGTGTTCTAGAGCTGGTAAAGAAAGTTTTTTTTGTGGGTAAGAGGCATAGGGGAGGAGTATGGATGGTGTGAAAGTGGGGAGTATGTGCAGGTGAGGGAGAGGAATGTGGTGAGCCCTATGTACAGGAGAGGAGTGTGGAGAATATGACAGTGGGCAGTATGCACAGCAGAGGAGTGTGGAGGGTATGCCACACACACAGAGAAAAGTCTGTTAATTTTGAACGTGGCTCCAGGTAGACGGACACCTCGATAGCCCCGTCATCTGGTATGGACTTAAAGGGAAAGCCCTACGCCAAAAAAATGGTGTGGGGGTCCCCCAATGTCCATTACAGACCCTTATCCGAGCACGCAGCCTGGCCGCTCAGGAAAGGGGGTGGGGATGAGCAAGCACCCCCCTCCTGAGCCGTACCAGGCCGAATGCCCTCAACATGGGGGGTGCTTGCGCGGTCACTGGGTCATGTCACATGGTGACCCCAACCTTTTATGATGTCAAAGTCCCAGCATCCTCCGGGACCGTGACATCATAAGGGGGTGGGGTCACATGTGACATTACCCAGTGACCCCACCCCTTCGTCCCTATATAAGTCGTCTCACAACCTGTCCCTGCCATTGCGGCCAGAGAGAGCGTTGTGTCAACATCGCAGGGGAGAAGAAGAGAAGAAAGCGACAGAAGACCGGGCCAACGCTAGTAAAAGAGCTATAAGAAGATAGTGGAGGCCCGGCAGAAGAACCGAAGAGGGGGACAAGACCCCAGAAGAGCGGGACAAGACCCTGAAGTCGGAAGAAGACCCCTGGACAGCGGCGGCGACGAAGAAGAAAGCCAGGCTCCTCTGCTAGTAAAAGAGCAGAAGATAGCGGAGGAGTCCGGCGAGAAGACCCCCCAAGACGGAAGACCACCGGAGCTGTCCAATAAATTATTTTAAAAACTTGTGCTCTGTTTTTTTTTTTTTATAAATCTTTTTCATTGAGTTTTCAGTGGTATACAAATTGCCCATGCAGGGGCTAAACATTACCCACGCAGGGGCAAACCTCCAAATGCGGCAACCGGCCACATAAGGACACATTCTCATAACATACAGTCTGTTCCTGATGCAGCAACAGGCTGCAGCAGGGCAACTCAAAACAAACACAACCTTAACTAACTATACCCCAATGTGGGGAGAGGGTATTGCAGGAGGTTTTGTGCCAAGTGTTATAAATACAGGATAAAATATCATAGGAACATTTGGGTCAACCTATCGTCCCACTATGACCTTAATGAAGAATTATGGATTAAACACTACATCAGTTGCCGTAGTGTTATCATCCAACCAGCAGGTCCACACCTTCTCAAATTTTTGCGGGCAACCCCTGCTCAAGTAGGTGGCCTTATAGGAGGGGCAAACTAGCATTCACCAGGTTTTTCCAGAATTTGATAGAGGGGGGAGACGATTGCTTCCAGGTCATGGTGATGGCCTTTCGTGCATAATACAATAACAAGGATATAAGTGTTTTCCTAGCTCTGAGGATCGACATTTGCTCCACTAGCCCCAGCAGACAATATTTAGGGTCATAAAGGATACTAATCTTAGTAGTCCTGCCTATCACCAGGAGAACCTCCTTCCAGTAACCTTCAATCGCTGGACAAGTCCAGAAAATGTGAATGAAGTCTCCTGGCCGATAGGAGCATCGCCAGCACGCAGAGGAATGCGTCGGCGACATCTGATGCAATCTGTGGGGCGTGTAGTGGGCCCTGTGAACAATTTTGCATTGGACCAATTTGTCCCTGGCTGATAACAAAGGGGAGAATGGAAAATCCCAAACCTCCCTCCAGTCGTCGTCATCTAACTCCGGTATGTCCCCCACCCATTTCCTGTGGAGGGAGGACAGCTCGGGGACGGCAGCAACCAGCAGGGACCCATAAATCTGGCACATTAAATTTAGTGCGTAGTGTATGAAAGGGAGTAAGTTCCCCGTTAGTGATGACATGTTCAAGAGTCAGTATTTTACATTTGGCCCAGGCCTGCGGGTCCGGGATGGTATTGAACTGCGGGAGGTTAGGATTCAGCCACAGGGGGGTGTGGGGAGACCAGGAGTTCGGCAGGGGTGCCCTCAGCGCCTCCCCCACCCTCCACGCCCTAATAGTGGCGTGCATAGAAGGGGTGAGGCAGTGAGGAGTTTTTAGCCCCCTGAATATCAACCCCCTCAAGTCCTCCAGAGACCCCACTATAGCTGCCTCCAGGACCGTTGCAGCATTGGTCAGGTCCGGCCGCAACCACCAGTGGGCAGTTACGAGCTGAGTAGCTAAGAAATATTTGTGGCAATCAGGAAGAGCCAACCCCCCACTTCCCACAGGCCTGGTGAGAGTGGTGTATCTGAATCTAGGGGACTTGGGGCCCCAAATGAAGGAGAGGAAAAGTTGCTTCAGGGAGTTAAAGAAGGTTTTAGTCAGCCATTGCAGAGAGTTCCTAAAAATGTACGTACGTTTGGGGAGGATCTTCATTTTTAGAAGATTAATGCGACCTATAAGGGAGAGGGGAAGATTGCCCCACGCCTTCAATTTGGACTTGATCCCTACCAGAACAGGTTCAAGATTGAGCCGGACAAAGTCCCTGCTCTCTCTTGAGATAATAATACCCAAGTAGGTAAACCTATCCACCCACTGAAGCGTGGTAGAGGATGGAGAGGTCCTGGCCCCCTCGTCTACCGGGAAGAGTTGAGACTTATGCCAATTCACCTTCAACCCGGTGAAGACAGAGAAGGCATCCATAATTCCGAGTGCGCCCGCAAAGAGTCGCCAGGATCGTTCAAAAAAAGCAGAAGATCATCTGCATAGAGAGCCACTCTCTCCTCCAGCCAGCCCACCCGAAGACCACGGACATCAGCCGAACTCCTGAGAGCCTCAGCAATAGGTTCCATGGCTAGGGCAAACAAGGCTGGGGAGAGAGGGCATCCCTGCCTGGTGCTCCTCTGCAGGGGGAACGAAGAAGACAAGGAGCCATTCAATTTAATGCATGCCAGAGGCCGGTGTACAGTGTGCATATCCAGGCAATAAACCGCAGTGGGAAACCCATTCTTCTAAGCACCTCCCACAGATACACCCATTCCACTGTATCAAATGCCTTTTCCATATCAAGGGTGGCAATAGTCCTAGTGCCTTGATTATCATGGGGGGCATGAATGTTGGAAAACAGTCTACGGATATTGATATCCGTGAACCTACCTGGCATAAAGCCAGTTTGATCAGAATCAATCAGAGATTTGATTACTTTATTAAGTCTAATGGCCAGTATTTTGGTCAATATTTTTAAATCACAATTAAGGAGTGCTATTGGCCTGTAAAAGGCGCACTGTTTGGGGTCCTTATTAGGCTTTGGAATGAGAACAATATGGGCCTCTCTCATAGAGGGGGGCAGGGAGCCCTGTTGAAGACATGTACGATACATCTGAGTCAACCTGGGGGCAAGTAGTTCTACGTGGGCTCTATAATACTCTATGGGTAGTCCATCCGGCCCCGGGGTCTTCCCTGCCGACCCATCGTGACCTCCTCTGGTGTGATCTCCGAAACAAGGAGCTGTCGCTCCATATCAGAGAGCCACCCCGATGCCAGCGTATCTAACAATGAGGTCATTGGTGCAGGGTCAAAGCCTGGAGGGACTGAGGAGACATACAGAGAGGTATAAAACCTGGTGAATGCAGATAAAATATCCTCCGGAGAGGTAGCCAGTGCTCCGTCCTCCGTGAGTATTTCAGGTATAACCACTATTCTTATCTCCATATTCAAAGTATTTCTGTCTGCTGTCTTGTAGACCCAGCCTGGTGGTGTTTGAGACATGGAGATGCAGTTCTCGCCTGAGCGACAAAAGGTGCTCGAAACTGTGGACCGTCGCCGAGGCGGAGTACCGATCTAGAGCCTCCTCAACTCTGCAAATCAGATACCCTGTCCCCAAGTTCTGCTTTGACTGCCGCCACGGCAGAAATATACTGTCCCCTACCGTAGGCTTTGGAAGCATCCCACGTCATCTCCAGGGAGGCTGACCCCGCATTGCACACCCAGTAGTCCTGCAAGGAGGGAGCAACTCTGTCGTGAACTGTTACTTTATTGATCCAATGGAGCTGTAGCCTCCAAAGGGCTTTACTCCTTGTCTTGGTGGTCCTGATAATCAATTTAAGGAGGTGGTGATCCGATAGTCCTGAGGGAAGGTAGCTAGCCTCATGGACATTAGCCAGGAGGAGGTCATTTGCAAATGCGAGATCAATGCGGGAGGACGTTCTGAACGTGGAGGAAAAACAGGAGTATGCTCTATCCTGGGGGTGAAGCCATCTCCACACCTCCTGGAAGTCTGTTGCAAGGGCCCACGTACCAAGATCAGGATTGAAAGTCGCTTGTGGGGAGGGCCTATCTAGGTCACGGGACAATGTGGCGTTAAAATCACCCATAAACAGGACACACGCTGGGCAATGCGGAGCCAACCTCTCATATAAAGTATACAGAACCTGCACCTGGCTCGGAGGAGGCAGATACACGTTAACAATAACATATTTCTTATTATAGATGCTCAACACCACCATAGCAAATTTCCCCTGGGGATCCAAGTGAACCTCATGGATCATAGATGGCACTCACTAATCAGTATCGACACTCCTCGAGAGTACGAGGAGTAGGTCGCATGCAGCGTCCTTTGTACCCAGGATTTTTTCAGAGCCAGAACCTTACTACCAGTTAGGTGTGTTTCCTGCAGCAGGACTATATGGGGATTATGTAATTTTAAATATTGAAATAACAGCGAACGCTTGTATTTGGAGTTGAGTCCCCTGACGTTCCATGATATTATAGTTAGCGACTCGGTATCGGAGGAGGCCATCACGGGACGTCAGGGGAAAACAAAAACAGGATGATCCCAGACAACCAGTAGGTGTAAGCAAACCCAAATTTAGTACACATACTCTTCAGTATTCACACAGCACATAATGTAAACTTAGCTTTAAGGCAAAAAACCCTCTCCCCAGAGAACATATAAAACCCTACCCCAACATCATAAGAACCAAGGTCGATGACCAAAACATTAGGCCATCTACCCATACAAACCGATGCAGGGTTTCTTCCCATAACTTTAGAACTTTCAGATCACTGAGGCCCCCGGATGGTGGGCCACAGGTGGGTACAGTCCTTCCCAGTAGAGTCCACTCCAATTTCGGAGAGAGAAGTCCAGTCTTGGAGGGATAATGGGGAGGGAGAAGTAGACAGGGGGTGCGTCTCAAACAAAAAGTGGGCAACTCAGTGGCCTCCAGCGGAGCTCCTTAGGCAGGAGTAAGCACATTTTATCCCGCGATGCAGGATAAACAATCAATCTGTAAGAGCAAAGCTGGACTCTATGGGGAGAAAGGGCTGGGAACAAAGAACAAATGTTGCCAGGATTCTACTCGGGTCGAATCTTTGAAGAAGAAGAGGGATACTTAGCTACCTCCCGGCGATCACGGTCAGTCATTCCAAGCCCCCGATCACATATGATCAGCGGGCATCCAGCCACGCTGCCGCAGCCTCCGGGGTGTCAATATTTACGGTAATCGGTAATTCGTAACCTGCTGGGATACAGAAGACCAAAACGAATTCCTCTTTCTCTGAGCCAGCGTCTCACATCTGTAAAGGACTTGCGTCTTTGCTGCACTTTCTGAGAGAAGTCTGGAAAAAAATTGAAGTTTGGTGTTCTCATACTTGATTTCAGGCATGGCACGAGCCGCCGCCAGGATGCGGTCCCTGTTGCGGTAATTTAACAGCCACAGCAGGAAGGGGTGCGGAGGTGCTCCAGGCCTCGGAGGGAGTGGTGGGACCTTGTGGGCTCTCTCCCCCACAAAGGTGGGTGGCAACTCCCCCAGGTTGAACAAGGTGGACAGGAGTCCTTCAGCAAACTCAGCGGGCCTAGGGCCCTCAGCCCTTTCAGGAAGCCCAAGTATGCGGATATTGTTGCACCTGAGGCGATTTTCAGTATCAATTGCACGTTCTTGTAGCGCCTTCACCTGAATCTGCAAGGCCTTCACTTCCCCGTATCCTCCACCACAGAGAGTCTATCCTCCACCTCAGCGACACGCGAGCGGAACTTATCCATGTCCTGGTGGATGAGACCAACATCTACACTCAAGAAGTCTATCTTGGCGGTCAGGGTTTCTTTACAGGATGTTATGGCTGCCAAGATCTCCGCTCCCGTGGGAGCCCCCACCTCCCCGGAATCCGTGGACGCCATCACAGCCGCGGATCGCCTTGTAGATGAGGCAGCAGCCGGCAGGGGAGCACGAGGAGTCCTGGAGCCGGATTTAGAGCAGCGGGTCTTAGGGTGGCCCATCCGAGGTGCCCCCCGCGGTGAGGGAGGATCTTGGAGGATGCTGCGGGTGAAGAGCCTGTTGCTAGCTGGAAGGGGCGGCAAGGTCCGAGGGTAGCAGTGGGTTGAGCTACCCGCTCAGGGTCCGGGCCTCCAGCAGGGCACAAACACAGCAGGGGGAGACACAGAGGGCAGAACAGTACCCGTGCCGCTGGGCACACGGGGGAGGGCAGTGCAGTCACCTCCAGGGCACAGCGGCAGTCTCTTGTAGGGGAACACTATGATGGGGTAGCACTACACTGAAGGACCAAGGATAAGGATGAAGGGTGAGTCCAGGAGAGCAGGGCACCAGATGGTGCCTATAAGGGATCCCCCTCTCCTCCCCCCGGCCCCCTCCCCGACCAACCTTCGTCCAGGAGCCTCCAGCGGGCGTAGATGGAGCTGATGCCCTGCCTCCCGCAGACAGTGGAGCCCCAGGCCGCAGATGATGGGTGCAGGGTAGGCCTCAAGATGACCGTGAGGGCCGATGCGGCTAAACAGTCCCGCCGAGCTCTATCCGCTGGTCAGGCTCCACAAATTCCAGCTGGGTTGGGTGGAGGAGACCTCCGATGGTCCCGGGAGATGAACATGGGACTCCCCAGGTGTTTGTAGGAGGAGGATGGCGGCCGATTGTGAGGCCGCAAGATGGTGGCGGGCCTGGGGCACTCCGGAGCGGCTTAGAGGGATCCACTCAGTGCATCCAGCCCCCACACCATCCCACGCTGTCCCAGGGATGACCGCCGTGTATTCGCCGCGGTGCACTGCCTCCACAACCGCAGATCGGGCCGGAGGCGAGGTAGGCCGCAAGATGGCGGCGGCTCCACAGAGCAGGAGGCCAAACACAGCCCTGTATTTCCTCGATTGGCGGCCGAGCAGGATAATATCCACTGGGGCTGCTGTGAATGGTAGCAGGCGTCAGGTAGGGGTGATGTGGAGACTTTTCCTGCAGTATAGGGCCCAGGATGGATGCGGATTGAATCAGGATGGTTTTTTATTTACACTTTTTTCACCAGGTGAATGGGTAGGGGTACATCGTACCCCATTCTCATTCACATAGGGTGGGGGGCTGGTATCTGGGGGCCCCCTTATTAAAGGGGGCTCCAGGATTCCGATTCCCCCTTCCCCAAAGCACCCCCCATGTTGAGGGCACACGGCCTGGTACGGCTCGGGGGGGGCTTGCTCGTCCGCACCCCCTTTCCTGACCGGCCAAGCTGTGTGCTCGGATAAGGGTCTGCTATGGACGCCGTTTTTTTGGCCTAGGGCTTCCTCTTTAAATCCATACTAGGTGACGGGGCTAGCAAGGTGTCAATCTCGCCGATGGAGGTGGCGACATTCACTTCCTTTGCTAGACCCGTCTACCTGGAGCCACGTTCAAAATGAACTGACTTTTCTCCATGTGTGGGCAAGTCTGTTCATTTCAAAAGTCCGGCAGACTAGCACACAGACGGGCAGATTTCCACCGGACTGCCGAGTCCGGCGGACAATTTTGAGTCAAAACTTCTTTCTAAGTCCGCCGGATAGTCCGATCGTGTGTACACGGCATGGCAGGAAGTGAGGAGAGGCCCTGTGAGCTCATCCTCTCAGTCTGCTGCAAACAGAGTGTGCCAGCTTGTATTTAAACTGCCCGTTCTGTGTGTAGCTTCTGACAGGCTGCACAAGGAGCCCCGTATCTCTGGAACCATAGATGATAGGAGCCCCAAATTTTGACCAGTGGTGTAGTAGGTATTCAGCTACCTAACCCCCCCCCCCCCCCCAATTTGGGCTCTATGTGACACCTGGTCACCAAGCCAAGACCATCAAAGTCAATCATTTTTTGGGGGGGGGGTTGTGATTTTTTTTTGTTTTTAATGGCCCTATCTTAAGGTAAGGGGCCTGGAGCTGCAGCATTAATAGCCCCTATGTTAATCTGGCCCTGAGAGAGGGACTGCCCAACTTGAGTGAACAGCCAGCTGTGAATGGCTATTCTCTGGATTTAGTCAAAGTAAGCAAGTTCTTTATTATTGACTTTGACACTAATGCCATGTACACACGTAGCAGACTATCCGGCGGACTGTCCACCGGACTTTCTGAACGAGCTACCTGCCCACACACGGTACTTTTGGGGCGGACTAAGTACGGCATACTAAGTCCGCCGTACTTTTGAAATAAACTGACTCGCCCACACACACGGAAGAAAGTCCGCTCATTTTAAGCGCGGCTCCAGGTAGCCGGGACCAGCGAAGTAAGCGACGCAAGAAGAACCGAAGAGGGGGACAGGACCCCCGAAGTCGGAAGAAGAGGGTGGTGGCAAAGAAGAAAACCGGACGAGAAGACCACCGAAGACTGAAGAAGACCCCCGGAGCTGTGCAATAAACTATTTTAACCCTTGGGTGTTGTGTTTTTTTTTTTTTACTTTTTTTAACAGGTGAATGGCTAGGGGTACATTGTACCCCATACTCATTCACATAGGGGGGGAGCCGGGATCCGGGGGCCCCCTTATTAAAGGGGGCTCACGGATTCCGATTAGCCCCCCGCCCACAGACCCCGACAACCAACGGCCAGGGTTGTTGGAAAAAGGCCCTTGTCCTCATCAACATGGGGACAAGGTGCTTTGGGGTGGGGGGGCCGCGCAGCCCCCCCTTCCCCAAGGCACCCCCCATGTTGAGGGCACGCGGCCTGGTACGGCTCAGGAGGGGGGGGGCTCACTCGTCCCCACCCCCTTTCCTGGCCGGCCGGGTAGCGTGCTCGGATAAGGGTCTGATATGGACATGGAGGGGACCCCCACGCCGTTTTTTCGGCGTAGGTATTCCCCTTTAAGTCCATACCAGGTGATGGGGCCAGCGACACCTCCTTCGCTGGCCCCGGCTACCTGGAGCCACGCTCAAAATGAGCTCCAGGTGGGAAAAGTCCATTCATTTAAAAATTACGGCAGACTGGCACACACATGGCCGTACTGTCTGCCGAAATGCGAGTCCGATTGGTGTGCAAAACTACTTTCTTAGTCCGCCGGACTTTTGGGTAAAAAAAGTCCGCCGGTGCCTACACACGGGCGGATTGTCCGGCGGACTTGAGTCCGCCAGACTTTTCCACCGGATTGTTTGATCGTGTGTACGCGGCATAAGAGTATTTCTTCCTAACCCACTGATCCTATACTGAGAGACTGTTCATTAACTACGTTTTTGCAAATAAAAATCCCTTTAAGCGGATCTGTCGTCAGTCTCTAAAGTTTCTGGAACATTTACCACGGAAAACCCCTAGACGCAAATCAAGCTGACGAAGGTAACAGTAAGCCCAATCAAACCAGCAGTTCCTTCGGGGGTTAGTGCTACACAAATATGAATGGTATCTGGATTGAGTCTGAGTGGCTGAGCTAGGGAAAGTTGTTGATAAAAAACTGAAATATAAAATGTAAGTATTGGAAGTTTATTTCAGCTTGAGTCAGAGTGGCTGAGCTGGGTGTATTTTAGAAAATGTGTTATATGTAATAAGGATGATATACATTTTCTTAAGTTATATATATTAAAAATAAAACAATGATAAATAGCCACAGCCAAAATTATATTTAAAAAAAAATGTATATGTATACCGTTTAACCGAAAATAAGACCTAGCGTGATTGTCGGTGATGGCTGCAATATAAGCCCTACCTCCCAAATAATCCCTAGTTAAAGTCCTTGTAGGTCTTATTTTCAGGGTAAGGCTTATTTTCAGGGAAACAGGGTAGGGCTTATTTGGGAGGTAGGGCTTATATTGCAGCCATCACCGACAATCACGTTAGGTCTTATTTTCGTTGAAACAGGATATGAATAAAAGATCTTAATTACTTTTGGTGTGGTGTTTATTTATTATGTCCATGTCATACTGTCTACGATCCCTTACAGAGCGACCACTTTAACCACCTCAATACAGTGCACTTACACCCCCTTCTTGCCCAAACCAATTTTCAGCTTTCAGCGCTCTTACAGTTTGAATGACAATTACTCAGTCATGCAATACTGTCCTTTTTTCACACAAATAGAACTTTATTTTGGTGGTAATCACTAGTGTTTTTTTTTTATTTTTTGTGCTAGAAATAAAAAAACACTGTAAATGCTTTTTTCTTTGTTTCTGTCATAAAATTTTGCTAATTAGTAATTTTTCTTCATACATTTTGGCCAAAATTTTTACAGCTACATATCTTTGGTAAAAATAACCCAGATTAGTGTATATTATTTGGTCTTTGTGAAAGTTATAGAGTCTACAATCTATGGTGCCAATCACTGAAAATTGATCAGATCTGATCAGGCGTACATCAGGTGTATCTCATTTCTTGAGACACTAACAAGTCAAGACAGTACAAATACCCCCCAAATGACCCCTTTTTAGAAAGTAGACATTCCAAGGTATTAAGTAAATAGCCCAATGAGTTTTTTTAAATGAAGATTTATTTTATTTTTTTATTTATTTTTTTACAAGATTGTCATATTATCAGGTTATTTCTCATACAAAGCATATGCATACAACAATAAAAAATAAAATATGCGCAGGTGCAATCTCAAAATTCCGCTAAACACAGTACCTACACATTAACAGCGCTACTAGCGCTGTTAATGTACAGGTACTGTGTTTAGCAGAATTTTGAGATTGTACCTGTGAATATTTTATTTTTTATTATTTATGATTATTATAACAGCAGCTGTTTACATAGAGAGAGATTTGTCCTTGTAGTGCGCTTGGATCAGTTTCACGACTTGATTGTGTGACTGATAATTTGTGATTATATGCATACAACAAATTAGACCCCAAAATACATTCTGCTACTCTTCCCGAGTATGGCGATACCACATGTGTGAGACTTTTACACAGCCTGGCCACATACAAAGGCCCAACATTGACGTGACACTTTCAGGAGTTCTAGGAGCATAAATGACACATAATTTCTCAGCCACCTATTACATTTTGAAGGCCCTGGAGCATCAGGACAATGGACTTGCCCACAAAATTACCCCATTTTGAAAAGAAAACACCCTAACGTATAATCTATGAGGCAGAATGAGTCTTTTGAACGGTTCATTTTTTTCGAGAAGTTTTCGGAAAATGTGGAACAAAAATGAAAACGCATTTTTTTTTTACACAAAGTTGCCAATTTATAATATATCTCCAACACATAGCATGCATATGGCAAAAATGACACCCCAAAGCACATTCTGCTACTCCTCCCGAGTATGGCATTACCACATGTGTGATACTTTTACACAGCCTGGCCCCATACAAAGGCCCAACATTGAAGTAGTACCTTCAGGCGAGCTAGGAGCATAAATTACACATCTCATTTCATTCCTACCTATCACACTTTTGAAGGTCCTTGAGCACCAGGACAGTGGAATTACCCACAAAATTACCCCATTTTGGAAAGCAAACAGCCCAACGTATATTCTGAGGCATGGGCTGCAGATAGGTACTCGGGTACTCTGGTTGGCTGGAGACAGGTACTGGGGTAACTTGATGAGCTGCAGACAGGTACTCGGGTAGTCTGATGCTGGTGACAGGTACTTGGGTACTCTGATGGGCTGGTGACAGGTATTTGGGTGGACTGGTGACAGGTACTCGGGTACTCTGATGGGCTGGTGACAGGTCCTCGGTTACTCTGATGGCCTGGTGGCAGGTACTCAGGTACTCTGATGGCCTGGTGACAGGTACTCGGGTACTCTGATGGCCTGGTGACTGGTATTCTGGTACTATGAAGGGCAGTGACAGGTACTCAGGTAATCGGTACTCATATGGACTGTGACAGGTACTCAGGTACTCTGATGTACTGTGACAGGTACTCGGGTACTCTGATGGACTGTGACAGGTACTCAGGTATTCTGATGGACTGTCACACGGACTCGGATGCTCAGATGGACTGTGGCAGATACTTGGGTACTCTGATGGACTGTGACGGGTACTCGGTTACTCAGATGGACTGTGACAGGTACTTGGGTACTCTGATGGATTGTGACAGGTACTCGGGTACTCTGATGGATTGTGACAGGTACTCGGGTACTCTGATGGATTGTGACAGGTACTCGGGTACTCTGATGGACTGTGACAGGTACTTGGGCACTCTGATGGACTGTGACAGGTACTCAAATGTACTGTGACATGTACTCAGATGAACTGTGACAGATACTTTGATGGGCGGTAAAAGGTTCTCTTTATTGGGTGGGGGGCAACCAGTGTGATTTGTGTACACTGTAGGGGGTAACGAGATGTTACCGCAATCTCCTCCTCATACACGATCAGTGTGTGAGGAGGAGAACCCGGTAACATCTCGTTACCGCGGTTTGTTTACATTTAGTGATCGGCTGTGACAGCATCACAGCCAATCACGTGGTAAACAGCCGCCGGCCAATGACTGTTTACCACCGTGGGTGACGAGCAGTGTTCCCGGGAACACGCCGCCACCGATGTGCATAGGCAGCTCGATCCCGATTGAGCATATGCGCCTTGCAAAGTGGGGCGGTACCACCAGTGATTGGCCGTGACTTCATCACGGCCGATAATGTGGTAAACAGCCATGCCTGATCGCACGCATTCCCTGTTTAAATGGGAGGCCATCATATGACACCCTCCCAGAACGAGAGCCACGCCGACTGGCCGTCATATGACAGCTGGCGGGCGGCAAGCCGTTAAATACAAGCTTACACACTCTGGAGCAAACTAATGTCGCGTACACATGAGCGGAATGTCCGACAGAAAAAGTAGGACAGAAGCTTTTCATTGTATATTGCGATCATGTGTATGCCTCATCTGATTTTTTATTTTTTTTTACGAAAATTCGGAGGGATCTTGAAATAGAACATCTTTTAAATATTTCCGACAAGGCCAATTCCTTTCGGGAAAACAGTTCGGCGGCATGCTGTTCCGACGGACCAAAAACGAAGCAAGCTCTGAAGCAAGTACGAGACTATTGGCTACTGGCTATTGAACTTCCTTTTTCTAATCCTGTCATACATGCTGTACGTCACAGTGCCTCTCCTTGTCTGAGAGGCACTGAGCTCAATGAACAGATTGGAGACTTGGATCAATGGTAAAGTGCCATTGGTCCCAGCTGGCCAATAAAAAAAATAATGCTGTAGGAGGCACACCTCTCCCTTTCAGCTCAGTCCAGGAAGTCCAAGGAAAAACATGTTTACTCACAATCCCATGTTTTCACACACAGTTAAGAGGGAGAAACTGATTCTATTGAAAAGGTACAGGAGGCCCGGAAACGCAGGCTAAAAGCCGTAGGTGAAGGGCTGGGCATGACAAATGTCAGGGGGAAGGAAGGGGTTAACTGCAAGAAAAGAGAGAGAGAGGGGGTGGAGCTATGTAAAGAAAGGAAGAGGGGTGGAGCAACATAAAAGGAGGGGGAGGAGCTGTGGAAACAAGCGTGGGACAGAGCAGGAGGAAGCTGCAGCGGTGCGAACGTGAGTGCAGGCCGGTGATACACAGCACTTTGCGGGGGGGCGGGAGGAGCCGTGCAACCGGTATACAGTTTAGCACTGCTTTTTGTGCTATTTACATGGCTGTTTGAGCGGCTGCGGGAAGCAGCTGCATCCAGGGGGACAGACTGGCTACAAGGTCAGATAGCGCCATCACGCGGGAGGCGGCGGGGTTCCATCTGCCTAGATACGAAATACAACACCAACAAACCCCGTTTTCCCCCCCTGCCAGCTCGGAGTCCGCCAGCCGTGTAAAGGCCATCCATTCCCGCCACACTTTACTGGATGCCGACCAGGTAGTCGCGCTCACCGACCTCCTGATCCATCCTACGGTGATTCCAAGGCAATCTCCCAAAGCCACCCCGGGCAGGGGATCCCCTCTCTCGCCACGGCCGGAGCCAGGGCCCGAAATCTCTGCCACTGAAATCGAGACAAAGCATCAGCTTACGTTATTGTCTACTCCCGGAATATGGACGGCATACATAAAAATGTTCTTCTGCAGGCACCGCAACACTAGGTGGCGCAGCAGCCTCATCATCGGTAGCGAGGATGCTGACACCTGATTAATCACCTGCACCACCCCCATGTTATCGCAGTGCAACCTGATCTTCCGAATCCTACATGCCGTTCCCCATAATTCCACCACCAGCACCACCGGAAACAGCTCCAGCAGAACCAGGTTCCGTGTGAAACCCGCCTCCACCCGCGACCGTGGCCAGGCCAGGCCTCCGCACTCCACTGACCCTGGAAAAAGGCCCCCGTAGCCCATGGACCCCACTGCATCCGTCACCAGCTCCAGGTCGAAGTTACTTACCGGCCCTGTCATCCAAACTGACCGTCCGTTGTACTTCTCCAGAAACGCATACCACACCCTCAAGTCTTCCCTATGCTCCCTGGTCAATCTAATGAAGTGGGTTGGCGCCTGTGTCCCCGCCGTGGCCGCCGACAGTCTGCGGCAAAACACCCTTCCCATCGGGATGATGCGGCAAGCAAAGTTCAACTTCCCCAAAACCAACTGCAACTTGCGTAGTTTAACTTTCTTCAGCCCCACCATCTCCCGAATCTCCACCTTGAGCCCATCCACCTTGTCCCTCGGCAACCGGCACTCCATGGCGACCGTGTCAATCTCAATTCCCAAAAAACTCAGCACCATCACGGGCCCCTCCGTCTTGTCCGCCGCCAGTGGGATCCCAAATTTTTCGGCAATGTGTTGCAACGTGGCCAAGAGGATCACACACACATTGGAAGCAGGGGGGGCCTACCACGAGAAAGTCGTCCAGGTAATGGATAACCGAAACCCAGCCAGACACACCACCCATTCCAGGAATGAGCTGAATAGCTCAAACAAGGCACAGGAAACGGAACAGCCCATGGGCAAACATTGGTCCACATAAAACATTCTTGCCAACAGCACCCCAACAGGCGAAAGTTCTCCGGGTGCACCGGCAACAACCTGAACGCCGACTCAATGTCCGATTTTGCCATGAGCGCCCCCCGCCCATAATGACGAACTCAGCCCCCCGCAGCGTCAAAGGACATGTATGACACTGTGCAGGCCTCCAGGTCAATGGCGTCATTCACCGAGCCCCCTTTTGGAAAGGAGAGGTGATGAATACGTCGGAACTTATTAGGCTCCTTCTTAGGCACCACCCCCAATGGTGACACTACCAAATCCGGTAACGGCCGCTCGGAGAAAGGGCCGCACCCACCGCAGCCGGTGTGCTCACAGGCGGCTGAGCCCCTGCAGTAGGATGCTCCCCTCACGACGCCCCCGTCTCCTGCGATGTACCTGTCCCCTGCGACTACCCCATCCCTGACCGTTCCTTCTGCCCATCCCACGGCGCCACCTGCGGAGGCACCCCTGCGGTGTTGTCCGCAAAGCATTGTAGTAAGTCCTTCAGACCCCCCAGCAACGCTTGTAAAGGCTCCTGTGTCCCACAGGCGGCAGGCAGATTGCCCACCCCCCTCGGAACCACCGCCACCATTCCCTCACCCGTAGCACTAGCGGTATCCCCCCCTCCCCATCAAGAATTCTACACAATGCAGCATTTAAAACAGTAGGAGATAATTGTAAAGTCTTACCTGGCTGTCTGGGTCTGGGGTCTGCAGCCGCCACTCCGGATGCTCCCACCGTGTCGTTGCCTCCCAGGACCTCCTCGTCAGATACCGACAGTTCTCCTTCCGAACGCACTTCTGCCATAGGTAGCATAGGCATAAGCAGCCCCAAAGGCACCGTGCGCCGGGCGGCCGTGACCTCCCTTCCAGGTGTAGCTCTCCCGGTGCCGCTGGCCCGACCATCCCTGGCCCTGCTGCGTGTGGATGCTGCCATCTGCCCCGGCACGGGCCCCCTCAGTCTCCCTCTGCCCTAGCTTGCAGTGCTTCTCCCATCCATCTCAGTGGACCTGCCCACAGCGACTGGTGGCTGCCATGCAGGCGTGACTCTGCTCCTCCTCTGCCAGGTCTCCCCCTGTGCTGGAACCGCTGCAATGGATGGGGGAACCGTCCTCCCTCTCAAGTCTGCCCTTGCTGGTGGGGAGCGGGTGAAATCCGTGCCCAAAACCCCACTCCCCGAGCCCCGCCAATGTGGAGGATTCCGCCTGGACCCCCCAGGCACTGCAGCAGCCGACCGTTTGGCCAGGGGGGGGTCAATTGAGCACAAGTTGGCGGCGCTAGCCTTTTGGTTTAAACTGCGGGGCCAGGAGAACGTTACAAAGGGATTCTGGGTGAAGCAGGCCTTGAAGGGGTACCGGAAAGGTAACCCCCAGAAGGACGGGAGGAGACCGGTGACTTTTGCTATACTTCAGGTCATCTGCGACGAATTGGGTGGGCTGTGTGCGTCGAGTTATGAGGAGCAGCTTTTCTGAACAGCGTTTTCACAAGTGTTTTTTGGAGCGTTTCGGGTAGGGGAATTGGTTAGTCCGGCTAAAAGGGTTGGGGGGGGGGGGTTTGCTGGGACAGGATGTGGCGTTGCGGGTGGATAGGGTGATGTTGAAGCTCCGCAGGTCTAAGACGGACCAACGGGGTAAGGGGGTGTATATCTGGTTGCATGCGTTGCCGGGCTCGGTGGTATGCCCGGTGCGGATGATTTCGGAGTTCCTGACGATCAGATCTGGGAGGGGATGGCCCCTTGCTGCTGCACGGGGATGGGACGTTCTTGTCCAGGTTTCAATTCGTGGCGGTTTTTCGGAAGTGTCTGCAGGCAGGGGGGTTTGATAGTTTGTACTTCACACTCCTTCCGCATTGGGGCGGCCACTGAGGCTGCCAGGTGTAGGTTGGATGAGGCAGCAGTGAAAAGGATCGGGAGATTGGAGTCCAGGTCGTATGTTCGGCCACACTTGGTGTAGTTTGGGTTTTTCTCAGAATGGGAGGATGTTGGGTTTGTAATGCAAGAGTTTTCCTTTAAAAAAATAAAAAAAAAACGTAAGAAGGGGGAGTAGATGTTGTTCAGTTTTGTTCTGTCATTTCAGATGGAGGTCAACCATGCCTCGCCTGGATCCTAGGGCACTCATACGCTTTTTGGGGCGCCAGGAGAGCGGAGGTCAGGCCAGAGGGAAGGCAGCTGGGGATTTCCCGTAGTGAGGCATGCATCAGGTGGTTGGGGATCCCGGGTATGAAATGGAGCAGGGTGGTGTCGGAAATACAACGGTACGCCAGCCTGGATAGGCCCCCAGATGTGTTGGTGCTCCATGGTGGGGGGTAATGACTTGGGTGTTCCATCTACAAGGGACCTGATTGCAGACGTAAAATGTGATTTTTTGCTGCTTCGCAGGGATTTTCCGGGAATGGTGCTGGTATGGTCCGACATGGTGGATGGCCCGGTCTGTAGTCAGACTCAATAAGGCCCGCATAAAAGTTAACAAGGCCTTGGGGAGGTTTGTAATGAGGAATTGGGGTCTTGTGGTGCGGCACATGGATTTGTAGGTTAACGTGGGTATGTACCTGAGGGGAGATGGGGTGCACCTCACGGCGATGGGGACTGATCTTTGGGCATTGGGTCTGCAGGACTGGATTGAACGGGCCCTACGGGTGTGGAGGGGCCCTTAAGGATAAGGTGGTCATCCTTGCGGGCTGCGGGTCTTTTGGTCTTTGATGGGACAGGAAAACTGATGTGATGGAAGTGTGGGGGGCTCATAGGTGGTATGTGCCCCCCTTTTGGTGTATCCCAGCGGAAGGGTTGGCTGGAATACGGGATTGGTGGCACTGCGGGAAAGAGGGTTGTCTCTGGGCTGATAAACGGCCGGAGGCCTGGTATGGTAAAGTTTTGATTTGTTAATAAAGGCTGCTATGGCCATTTACACTCCGAACTCCGGTGTCGTCTATTTATTGGGAAAAGGGGGAAGGTAATAAGGTAATGGAGGGGGGCCAAGGGTAAAAGGGGGTATATGGGGAGTGAGTGATATCCCGAATACATTTGGTCAAGGGAAAAAAAAACTGTTTCATTAATAAAAAAAAAAAACACTAACGTTAGGTAAATCTTTTTGTATAATGTGAAAGATGATGTTAAATAGATACCTAACATGTCACACTTTAAATTTGCGCACAGTTATGGAATGGCACCAAACTTCATTACTTATAAATCTCTATAGGTGAAGCTTTAATATTTTTTACAGGTTAGATGTTTAGAGTTACAGAGGAGGTCTAGTGCTAGAATTATTGCTCTCGCTCTAACGATGGCATATGTAACCTGTATGTATCTGGCTCTGATACTAGCCAGTGCCTCACTAGCCACTGATCTCACCGCACGTCCCTGCAGTGAAATAGGTACTTTCTCCTACCCCCCTGAAAAAAAGGGCATATGTAACAGCATACCTGTCAACTATTGTGGATTTTCCAGGACAGTTCTGCATTTACAGTATGTTAATTGTCCTGCCTTGGTTGTGTCTCAGCAAGCGTGTGCGGATCACAGCATGAGACTACTGCATATGCGTCAGCTCATTACACTGTACACAATATTGCCTGGGACCTCCCCTTCCACCTGGAAGATTATGAGGAGTGTTAAGGTGAATGCAGAGGTTAATGGGTTTTTAGGTTGCAGAGGTGTGCTCAGGGTACAACGCTGTACTGGGGAGACATTAGTAGCAGAGGTGTGCTGAAGTTACAGAGGTGTTCTGGAGGAGGGTACAGTGGTGTACTGGAGGGTAGACAGGTATGTTGGGAGTACAGTAGTGGAAGAGGTGTACTAGGGGTACAGAGGTATTCTGGGGGGACATTAGAGGCAGAGGTCCCGTCTTTGTTCACAGAAGAGAGCAATGAAAGATTGAAGTGGACACTTGGTTTCTATTCATATCTGTTTATTGAACATTTTGTATCACTATTGAATCCGTTTTTGTATATTAGCACAGAACACCTTTGTAATTTTATTTGTATTCATGCTTTCATTGACATTATGCTATTAGGATCACTTCACTTTAAAAAAAAAAAAAAAGTTTATATCGCTGCACTGTACTATATGAGGTATTACAATTAATTAACCACCTCAATACAGGACACTTAAACCCCCTTCCTTCCCAGACCAATTTTCAGCTTTCAGTGCTCTCTTACTTTGAATGACAATTACTCAGTCATGCTACACTGTAACCAAATGAATTTTTTATCATTTTGTTCACACAAATAGAGCTTTCTTTTGGTGGTATTTATTCACCACTTCATTTATTATTTTTTGTAATATAAGCGAAAAAAGAGCGAATTTTTTGAAAAAAAAACTAAATTTTCTACTTTCTCTTTTAAAAGAAACCAAAAAAATCTAATTTTGGCAAAAATTTAGGCCAAAATGTATTCTACTACATGTCTTTGGTAAAAAAAATCCTGATAAGTGTATGATCATTGGTTTGTGTGAAAGTTATAGAGCCTACAAGCCATGCTATGCATAATTGAAAATGTATCAATCCTAATGCACTGATGGCCTATCTCAGTTCTTGAGGCCCTAAAATGTCAGGACAGTACAATAACCCCCCAAATGACCCCTTTTTGGAAAGAAGACAGTCTGCGGTAATTGATAAGAGGCGTAGTGAATTTTTTGAAGTTGCAATTTTTTCCCCACAATGCTTTGGAAAATTAAGAAATATATATATATATTTTTTTTTTCACGAAATTATCATATTTACAAGTTATTTCTCACACATGGTGCAGGCATAATTGCAATTACACCCCAAAATACATTCTGCTATTCGTCCTGAGTATGGAGATACCCCATGTGTCAGACTTTTCCACAGCCTGGCCACATACAGAGGCCCAACATCCATGTAGCACCATCAGGCGTTCTAAAGGCATAAATTAACACATTTCAACACATGAAACACATTTCATTTCCTGAGTACCTATTAAATTTTTGAAGGCCCTGGAGCACCAGGACAATGGAATTACCCACAAAGTGACCCCATTTTGGAAAGAAAACAACCCAATGTATATTCTGTGAGGCATAATGAGTCTTTTGAACATTTAATTTCTTTCCACAAGTTTTTGGAAAACGTGGAAAGAAAATGAAAACCTATTTTTTTTTCACAAAGTTGTCAATTTAGAAGATCTTTCTAACACATAACATGTACATAGCCAAAATGACACCCCAAAATTCATTCTGCTACTCGTCCTGAGTATGGCGATACCCCATGTGTCAGACTTTTCCACAGCCTAGCAACATACAGAGGCCCAACATCCATATAGCACCATCAGGCGTTCTAAAGGCATAAATTACACATTTCATTTCCTGAGTACCTATTACATTTTTGAAGGCCCTGGAGTACCAGGACAATGGAATTACCCACAAAGTGACCCCATTTTGGAAAGAAAACAACCTAATGTATATTCTATGAGGCATAATGAGTCTTTTGAACATATAATTTCTTTCCACAATTTTTTGGAAAATGTGGAAAGAAAATAAAAACCTATTTTTTTTTCACAAAGTTGTCAATTTAGAAGATCTTTCTAACACATAACATGTACATAGCCAAAATGACACCCCAAAATACATTCTGCTACTCGTCCTGAGTATGGCGATACCCCATGTGTCAGACTTTTCCACAGCCTGGCCGCATACAGAAGCCCAACATACAAGTACCACCTTCAGGCTTCTAACATATAGCATGTACACACCAAGAATTACACACCAAAATACATTCTTCTGAGCAAAGGGTAAAAAAAAGGCTCACCTGTGGTTTTAGCAGACAGGGACACCATTCCAGAGCAGTCAAAGCATTTTCTAGACAGCCAAAGGAAATGTCCAGGAATTGTCCAGGCAGCAGACAGATATGGAAAATTATGAACATGGTTCAGTACAGTCCAAGGTTTAGCAGGCAGTTCAGGCATAGGCATGTCCAGTTCAGGTGGCAGGCACAGGCATGGCCAGTTTAGGTGGCAGGCAAAGGCAGGGCCAGTTCAGATGGCAGCAGGCGGCACTTTGTACATTGGGCCTTGGTCAGGTAAGACCCGAGGACAGGGGTAGAGGCTTCTTCCCACCCAAATCTCTACGAAGCCTCCGAGTCTCCAGACCCTAATCCGAGAAAACGAAAAACCTGGAGAAAAAGGTTTTCTCCACTCGGAAAACTTTTTCTGGAGCCCCTCACATGTGAGACCCCTGTGCTGTACAGTGGCAGGGCAAATGATCAGTTCAGGAGGCAGGCAAAAAGCATGGTCATTTAACAGGCCGAGGTCAATTCACGTTGAAGGCAGAAATATGTTTGGCAGAGGCATAGTCATTTAACAGTCCGGGTCATACACAGAAATGGCAGAAAGTGGATACTGGAAAGAAATCATCTTCACTTTACTAATAGTTTAGTGAAGTATGATAGCTTCGATAGCAAGTTCCAATGCAGAGGCCTGGCTGGGAGGGACAGTCTGGACAGTAGTATCGGGTGTCACGGCGAATTCCTCTACTTGTACACACACGGCATCTTTTTTGGGGTTTGCGACCTGTTTGGGTAGGAGGGAGGATGTCGGGAAAGTGCCTTTCATGGAGTCTGGCTACTGCATCAGAGCGAATTAGTTGAGTGGGTTGGCCATGGGGATAGACAAGGGCTGTGATGACATCTTCTTGGAATCTTAGATAGGTCAGGGAACTTTGGGTGCTCTTAGAAAAAATAATATAAGAATTGAACATGGCCAATTACATCAAATAAACGGCGACTTTCTTGTACCAAAACAGTGATCTCCTGGTGGCCAAGTAGGGCTGCATCATCTGGTCATTCATATCCACCCCCCCATGTACAAGTTATACTCGTGGATACATTTTGGCTTCTGGATGGGGCCTTTTCTTCTTTGCAGTTCCACCAAGGTGTCATTGTGTATTGTGGAAAGGATGTAGACATCTCTTTTTTTATCTCTCCACTTCACCGCTAGTACCTCGTCAGTCCGCATACTGGCCATTTCACCCTGTTTTAATTTCTTGGTGACCAACATCTGTGGGAAACCTTTGCGGTTGGTCCGTGCTGTCCCACAGGCCACAGTCTGCTTTAGGTATAGATGGCGGAAAAGTGGGAGACTTGTGTAGAAATTGTCTACATATAGGTGGTAACCTTTCCCAAGCAATGGTTGGATCAGCTGCCAGACAATTTTGCCACTTGTTCCCATGTAGGTAGGGCATCCAGGGGGGTTTAGCTGTCTGTCTTTTCCCTCATAAATTATGAAGTCATATGTGTAACCCGTGGCCCTGTCACACGCCTTATAAAATTTTACCCCACGTCTGGCTCTTTTACTGGGCATGTATTGTTGTATTCCAAGTCGCCCAGTGAAGTGTATTAGGGATTCATCCACACAAATATTTTTATCAGGGGTAAACATCTGTTTGAAACTGGCGGAAAAAAAATTGATTAGGGGCCGAATTTTGAATAATTTATCATAACTGGGATGATTTCGAGGGAGGCATTGGGCATTGTTATTGAAATGTAAAAATCTCATGATCATCTCATAACGGTTTCTGGGCATAATTGATGAATAGACCGGCATGTGGTGGATAGGTTGGGTAGACCAGTAGGAATGGACTTCATTTTTTTTTGTTAGCCCCATGTTGAGGGTTAGGACAAGGAAAATTTTAAATTCTTCCACGGTGAGGGGTTTCCAAAAAAAAGGACGGGCATAGGAGGAACTGGGATTGTTGGCTATATGTTGGCTGGCATATAGATTACATTGCTCCACAATGTCAGTTAGGAGATCATTGGTAAAAAATAAATGAAAATAATAAAGTGGGGTTACATTTTCCGTCTGTATCTGAGGGCCTGGCTGGGATGTAAAAAGGGGAATAACAGGTTTTACTGACGTATCGGGCAGCCATGTTGGATACAGCAGAACATCTGGAAGGCTAGTATGGGCACTGCCTCGTTGATGGGATGCTCCGTTGCTAGTATCTGGCCTATCTTCAAGGAAGGTTGCAGAACTGCTGGTGGATGCCTGCCTATCCCGGAGTGCTGCGCTGCTGGTGGATGCCTGCATATCATCCTGGAGTGGTGCGCTGCTGTTTGATGTCTGCGCCTGCTCATTTCTCCTGTTTCTCCTTGTTAGGATTCTATCTTCCTCGGTTTCCATCTCGGAGCCACTGCTTTCCACTGGCTCATAATCGCTATCCGAGTCTGACGGAGAGAGTTCCCCGCTACTCTCGTCCGACATACTCTGGAGCATCTGGAAAGCCTCCTCTGCGCTGTACGACCTTTTAGTCATGTTGACGGGCAGATGTCAGATGGCGGGCGGAAGATGTCAGATGGTGGGCGTCAGATGGGCCTGATGGCGGGCGTCAGATGGGCCTGATGGCGGGCGTCAGATGGGCCTGATGGCGGGCGTCAGATGGGCCTGATGGCGGGCGTCAGATGGGCCTGATGATGGCGGGCGTCAGATGGGCCTGATGATGGCGGGCGTCAGATGAGCCTGATGATGGCGGGCGTCAGATGAGCCTGATGATGGCGGGCGTCAGATGAGCCTGATGATGGCGGGCGTCAGATGGGCCTGATGATGGCGGGCGTCAGATGGGCCTGATGATGGCGGGCGTCAGATGGGCCTGATGATGGCGGGCGTCAGATGGGCCTGGTGATGGCGGGCGTCAGATGCGCCTGGTGATGGCGGGCGTCAGATGCGCCTGGTGATGGCGGGCGTCAGATGCGCCTGGTGATGGCGGGGCAGATGCGCCTGGTGATGGCGGGGCAGATGCGCCTGGTGATGGCGGGGCAGATGCGCCTGGTGATGGCGGGTCAGATGCGCCTGGTGATGGCGGGTCAGATGCGCCTGGTGATGGCGGGCAGATGCGCCTGGTGATGGCGGGGCAGATGCGCCTGGTGATGGCGGGGCAGATGCGCCTGGTGATGGCGGGGCAGATGCGCCTGGTGATGGCGGGCAGATGCGCCTGGTGATGGCGGGCAGATGCGCCTGGTGATGACGGGCAGATACGCCTGGTGATGGCGGGGCAGATGCGCCTGGTGATGGCGGGTCAGATGCGCCTGGTGATGGCGGGTCAGATGCGCCTGGTGATGGCGGGTCAGATGCGCCTGGTGATGGCGGGCAGGTGCGCCTGGTGATGGCGGGTGGCTGATGTGTCAGATGGCGGGCCGATGTGCCAGGTGTTTTTGGGGACACTGTGTTTTTGGGGACACTGTGTTTTTGGGGACACTGTGTTTTGGGGGACACTGTGTTTTGGGGGACACTAGCTGGGAGATCAGTGGGTAAACAGCAGACAAACAGCTAGAAAACTCACTGATCTTCCCGGCTGAAGCAAAGATTTCTCTTCCTCTCCTCACTGACAGGTTCTGTGTGAGGAGAGGAAGAGATGAGAGCAGTTACAACTGCTCTCTATTTACATTACATGACGACTGTGATTGGACACAGTCGTCATGTGATCAGGAGGGCCAATCACATGGCCCTCCTGTTGTATTTTTCTCTCCGGTCTCCGGGGGTCTCAGGCAGATCGGGATCGCGCCGCTGCGCGGGCACGTGGCGGCGCGATCACCGGTTATCTGCCGCCCATCCCCCTTTGTTTACCTTACGATGTACTGCGGCAGATTGGTACATGCAGGCAAAGCGGCGTTATGATACGTCTTGCGCGTGGCCGGCGAGGAGGCGCACACTTGCGCCCCCCCCGCGACTATCGGATCAGGAACAGATCAATCCCCAGGGCCTGGACCTGGTGATCACTCTTGACAAATGATATCCTTCCCCTGTCCGTGTAAGTGTAAACACAGACAGGGGAAGTGATGTCACCTCCCTCATGTTGGTCTTTTCCGTTCCAGACCGAGAGGAGAGAGCATCACAAATGAGTTGCACCAACAGTATACTGACACCAGGTCACGTAGGCACACAATTCACCCCCGATCACCACCTGTCACTGTGTCGCCCAGTACAGCAATAAGATTTTTTTTTTTTGATCGCTGTACTAGTGTCATTAGTGACACTAATCAGTGTTAGCCCCCATACACACGGTCGGAGATTCCGGCAACCAAATCCGTCGGATTAATTCCGACGGATTAATTCCGGAAGAGGTCTGGAAGTGATGTTGCATACACACGGTCGGACTCAGTTGTCGGAAAATCCGATTGTACATAACGTGATGACGTTATTTCGTTACGACGGGACTACGTTCAGGCTAGTAGCCAATAGCTTTGGTCTAGGAATTTGATCTGAGCATGCGTGGCACTTTGTCCGTCGGAGTAGGCTACACATGATCCGATCGGAGCATTTTGTCAGAAAATTTTACCGGCAAGTTGGAAAAGTTGGTCCGTCGGATATTCTGACGGAAACAGTCCGATGCAGACCACACACAGTCGAAATATCCGACAAAACGGTCCGATAGGAAACATTCCGTCTGAATCTCCGACCGTGTGTACAAGGGCTTAGGGTAACTAGTATTAGGCTCAAATAGGACTAGGGACCCTCCCTAACCCCCCAAAAAAGGTTCAACCCCTTGATTACCCCGTGTCCCCTGTGATCACAGTATAAGTGTCACGGGTGACGCAGTTTAGCTAGTTATTTTTTTATTGCACTCGCTGTATTTTACCCAATAAAGGTTTAACCCCCTGATCACCCAGCAGGTGATCAAAGTTAGGTTTTAGGGTCAGATAGGGTCTGTGTCACCGCAGGCAGTGTCAGGTTAGGGCCAGTACAGCTAACACCCACGCACGCAGTATACACCTCCCTTAGTGGTATAGTATATGAATGGATCAATATCTGATCTGATCAGATCTATACTAACATCCCCAACAGGTTCCCAAAAACGTAGTGTTAGCGGGATCAGCCCAGATACCTGCTAGCACCTGTGTTTAGCCCCTCTGCCCAGCCAAGCCCACCCAAGTGCAGTATCGATCGATCACTGTCACTTACGAAAAACTAAACACATAACTGCAGAGTTTGCAGAGTCAGGCTTGATCCCTGTGATCGCTAAAACAGTTTTTTTGGTAGCATTTTGATACAGTCGCTGACAGCCTAGGAGCTTTTTTACCTGTGAGTCTCACTAGTGTACCAATAAATTTAGAGCCCAAAATGGCAAATCGAAGGTACACTAGTTAAGAGGCCTACACGTTTCTGAGCATAGCAGATAGTGAGGAGGAAGTCACTCATCTGTAAGATTCAGACTCAGAATACGAACCAGTAAATAGCAGCGGCATCCTGACAGATAGCTCTGACGATGGAGTTGTGGTCCCTGCCAAGGTCAGGCATACCAGACCCCGAACTTCTGTTGTCGCTGAGGTGCAAGAACTGCAGGTCCCTTGTATGGAGCAGAGAGCCAGTACTAGCGCCGCTATTCCTTCTGGTGAACTGGAAAGCACCAGCAGCCTAGTACATTCTGTTTGTACATCCAGCACTGCAATAACACTTGGTGATGTGGCGAGTCCCATAAGTGCAGTTCAAGCTGGCAAGGTGGCAAGCACAAGTAGTGTCCCTCTGCCATCACGAAGACAAAAACAGGCCCATCGAGCCCATAGTGCCCTTCCTGCTGCATTCACCAATCCTAATTGGGAACCCACCACTTCTGCAGCACCTATACTTCCCCCATTCACTGGCCAACCCGGCATTCGGGTGGAAACAGTTGATTTTATGTCACTTAATTTTTATTCACTGTTTTTCACCGAAGATCTCTATAGATCTATTGTGGACCAAAGCAATTTGTATGCTGGTCAATACATCGCCACTAATCCCCAGCTGACCCTTGCCAGAGATCGGAGACCAATTACGGTCTCCAAATTTAAGACCTTTCTGGGCCTTTCCCTCCTCATAGGCATAACCAAAAAGAGTCAGTTGCGGTCATATTGGTCCACTGACCAAATTCACCATATGCCCATGTTCTCTGCCTCCATGACCAGGACACGATACAAGTAGATCTTGCGGTTCATGCACTTCAGTGACAATGAACTCTGTCATCCTTGGAGTGACCCTGAATTTGATTGGCTCTACAAAATTTGTCCCCTTGTAAACCACTTCATCCAACGTTTTGCAGCCTTGTTTACTCCCCTTCAAGTTGTCTGCATTGATGAGTCCCTGATTAAGTTTTCTGGCTGCTTGTCATTCAAACAGTACCTTCCCAGCAAGAGTGCCAGATACAGGGTCAAGATGTATAAGCTCTATGACAGGGCCACAGGCTATACATATAGTTTTAGGCCCCTTTCACACTAGGGCGGTAAAGCGCCGCTATTTTTAGAGGCACTTTACCATCCTTATAGCGGCAGTCTGCGGCCACTAGCGTTTTAACCCCCGCTAGCAGCCGAAAAGGGTTAAAACCGCCCGCAAAGTGCCACTGCAGCGGCATTTTGCCGGCGGTATAGCCTCGCTGCCCCATTGAATTCCTTTCACCGCTCCAAAGATGCGGCTAGCAGGACTTTTTTCACCGTCCTGCTAGCGCACTGCTCCAGTGTGAAAGGGGACTTTTTTTCAGCGCTACACAGGCGCTATTTTTAGCGCTGTAGCACCTGAAACCTGCCCCAGTGTGAAAGGGTCCTTATGGTTTACGAGGGAAGAGATAGTCACGTAGACCTGCCAAATTACATAGGAAGCATTGGCAAGATTGTTGTGGACAATTATTACACAAGCGTGCCACTGTTTACTTACTTGTTTGATACAGATTTTTGTGTTTGGTATCCATGTACTCGGCCTAAGATCATCTTTTTAATTTCATCAAACATTTGGGCAATATAATGTGTTTTAGTGCATTAAAATAAAAAAATGTGCTTTTTCCAAACAAAATGCATTTGAAAAATCGCTGTGAAAATACTGCGTGGGAAAAAAAATGAAACACCCACCATTTTAATCTGTAGAGCCTTTGCTTTTAAAAAATATATATATAATGTTTGGGGGTTCTAAGTAATTTTCTTGCAAATTTTTTTTAATTTTTTCATGTAAACAAAAAGTGTCAGAAAGGGCTTTGTCTTCAAGTGGTTAGAAGAGTGAGTGATGTGTGACATAAGCTTCTAAATGTTGTGCATAAAATGGCAGGACAGTTCATACCCCCCCCCCCAAATGACCCATTTTGGAAAGTAGACACCCCAAGCTATTTGCTGAGAGGCATGTTGAGTTCATGGAATATTTTATATTTTGCCACAAGTTGCTGGGAATCTACAAACTTTTTTTGCACAGAGTTGTCACTAAATGATGTATTGCTCAAACATGCCATGGGTATATGTGAAATTACACCCCAAAATACATTCTGTTGCTTCTCCTGAGTATGGGGATACCACATGTGTGAGACTTTTTGGGAGCTTAGCCGCGTACGGGACCCCAAAACCCAAGCACCGCCTTCAGGATTTCGAAGGGTGTAAATTTTTGATTTCACTCCTCACTGCCTATCACAGTTTCGGAGGCCATGGAATGCCCAGATGGCACAAAATCCCCCCAAATTGTGGTATCCCCGTACTCAGGAGAAGCAGCAGCATTTATTTTGGAGTGTAATTCCACATATGCTCATGGCATGTGTGAGCAATATATAATTTAGTGACAACTTTGTGTAAAAAAAAACAAAAAACTTTTTTTCATATTCCCGCAACTTGTGGCAAAATATAAAATATTCCATAGACTCCCACATGCCTCTCAGCAAATAGCTTGGGGTGTCTACTTTCCAAAATGGGGTCATTTGGGGGGGGTTTGTGCCATCTTGGCATTTTATGGCCTTCAAAACTGTGATAGGTAGTGAGGAGTGAAATCTGAAATATATGCCGTTAGAAATCCTGAAGACGGTGCTTGGATTTTGGGGCCCTGTACGTGGCTAGGCTCCCAAAAAGTTCCACACATGTGGTATCCTCGTACTCAGTAGAAGCGGCAAAATGTATTTTGGGGTGCAATTCCACATATAACCATGGCATGTGTGAGCAATATATCATTTAGTGACATCTTTTGTAAAAAAAAATGATTTTTTTTTTGTCATTATTCAATCTCTTGGGGCAAAAAAATAAAATATTGAATGAGCTCAACATGCCTCTTAGAAATTTCCTTAGGGTTTCAACTTTCCAAAATGGGTTCATTGTGGGCGGGGGGGGTTACTGCCCTGCCATTTTAGCACCTCTAGAAATGAGATAGGCAATCATAAACTAAAAGCTGCGCAAATTCCAGAAAATGTACCCTAGTTTGTAGACGCTATAACTTTTGCGCAAACCAATAAATATATGCTTTTTTTTTTTTACAAGAGACATGTGGCTGAATACATTTTGGCCTAAATGTATGGTTAAAATTGAGTTTATTGGATTTTTCTTATAACAAAAAGTAGAAAATGACATTTTTTTAAAAAAAATTCGGTCTTTTTCTATATCGCAAAAATATCGTAAAAAATAAAAATCGCAGAGGCAATCAAATATCTTTAAAGGAAAGCTCTGTGGGAAAAAAGGGATGCAAATTTCATTTGGGTACAACATTGCATGACCGTGCAATTACCAGTTAAAGCAGCGCAGTGCCAAATTGTAAAAAGTCCTCTGGTCTTCGACCAGCCAAATGGTCCGGGGTTTAAGTGGTTAATTAGACATCTCTGTCTCCCAAAAGAGCTCACAATAAAATATTACTGCCACATTCATAGTATTTTAAAGGATGCCAGCTAACCCATTCAACCCATTATCATAGATGGTATTAGACTGGTGAAAGAAAAAATATCCAGAAGAAAATGCATGCAAATATGATACTGTATAGTGTATTTAAGGTGGAGTTCAAACTCAGGATCCTGCAAGTCAATAGCACTGACACCCACACCCAAAAAATATTTGCAGTTAAGGCTTCAATATCTGGCTGTGTAAAAAGTATATCTTCACATGTTTATTAACAACCATTTACTCTATCACCCCTTACCATGTTTTGTTAACCAGCTGCATCAATCTGCATACCGTATATACTCGAGTATAGGCCGACCCGAATATAAGCCGAGGCCCCCAATTTACCCCCAAAAAAACTGGCAAACTTATTGACTCGTGTATAAGCCGAGGGTGAGACATGCCTGTCCATCCCTGTGTGTGTGTCCGTCCCTGTGTGTCCGTCCATCCCTGTGTGTCCGTCCATCCCTGTGTGTGTGTGTGTCCATCCATCCATCCATCCCTGTGTGTGTGTGTGTCCATCCATCCATCCATCCCTGTGTGTGTGTGTGTCCATCCATCCATCCATCCCTGTGTGTGTGTGTCTCCATCCATCCATCCATCCCTGTGTGTGTGTGTCTCCATCCATCCATCCATCCCTGTGTGTGTGTGTCTCCATCCATCCATCCATCCCTGTGTGTGTGTGTCTCCATCCATCCATCCCTGTGTGTGTGTGTCCGTGTGTGTGTGTGTGTGTGTGTGTGTGTGTGTGTGTGTGTGTGTGTCCAGCCTACCTGTGTCCCGAGCCTGTGTCCCGAGCCTCCGTCCCGTGCCTTGCCTCCTTGCCTCCGTCCCGTGCCGTGCCTTGCCTCCTTGCCTCCGTCCCGTGGCGTGCCTTGCCTCCTTGCCTCCGTCCCGTGTCGTGCCTTGCCTCCGTCCCGTCCCGTGCCGTGCCTTGCCTTGCCTCCGTCCCGTGCCTTGCCAGGATCGCCGCTCTTCGTCGGCGCCTCGGCGGACATACTACAATTCGAAAGCCGCGCCTCCGCCTCCGCCTCCGTACTACGGACGAGGATGAGACGATGTCCGTGATAGGCGGAACACAGGCTGCTGGGAAATTCAGTGTTCCGCCTATCACAGGCGGAGGCGGAGGCGCGGCTTTCGAATTGTAGTATGTCCGCCGTCTGTCTGCTCGATACGCTGATCGAGCAGTCAGACGGCGATGACTCGAGTATAAGCCGAGGGGGGCACTTTCAGCCTCAAAAAAGAGGCTGAAAATCTCGGCTTATACTCGAGTATATACGGTATTTAGTTTTAGTGTTTTTAAAAAAAATAGGAAGAGAATACAATGACATTTAAAATTCCGCAGTCTATTTTCAGAGAAAGATTGCAAAAACATGTAATAAGTACACAAGGTAGTGGCGGCCCATCATTAGGGGGCGCAGGGACACTGCCACCTACAAAGATAGTCATCTTAAAAAAATAATTGTTTCTTTAATGCAGTTGTATACCCTTTTTTTTTTTTTTTACCTACAGGTAAGACAATAATAAGGCTTACCTGTACGATTTAGAAGAAGATATTCACTTTGCATCCAGCCTCTAACGTCAGCGGCGCATGCGCTGTGAAGGCCCGACTGAAAATCCGACAGACACTGCCAGACCTTGCCGGAAAGAAGACTTTGTTCATATGCGCAGACGTCAAGTAATTGCGCTTCCGGCCACTCACAGCATCGGAGCCGTGAACCCTGAAGAAACGCTTAGGGAAAAATGTCAGCTCCCTCAGCGTGGACTGGGATCAGATGCCGGCGATTTGTTCTAAGGTGAGTATTTCATAACGAGCTGGTTTGTGCTGCATACTAGCTCATTATGCCTTTGCCTTACAGGTTTAAAAAAGAAAACAAAATGTCTGTGCCGGTGTACAAGGGCTTTAAGTGCGTGCGGGGCACCTAACACACAGGTGTCTATGGGATCCATGAAGTTTTTGACATCAGGTGTATGTGGCTGAGAAGCCTTATTGGCTATCTTTTAGAGTGTCTGCGCTGCATCTTGCATGTCAGTGTATGTCTTCTGGTAAGTGACATTGAGAACAAACAGTCTAGGCTGGGATGGATGGAGAAATTGAGCTCAAATGCTCGCCTGGAGAAAATGCTGCTGAAGGTATCTGGTCACCTGATCTTTTCTGAAGGAAAATGTGAAGGACACCGTGAAGGAAACAGACCCAGGAACTCAGCATAGGGATGGTGGGAACCCCTCATAATGGGCACAGCAGCCAGCAGGTGTACAGACCCAGACATTCAGTACAGGCATGGCGGGAACCCCTAAAAATGGGCACAGCAGCCAGCTGATGTACAGACCCGGGAACTCAGCACAGGGATGGTGGGAACCCCTCACAATGGGCACAGCAGCCAGCAGGTGTACAGACCCAGGAACTCAGCACATGGATGGTGGGAACCCCTCATAATGAGCACAGCAACCAGCAGGTGAACAGACCCAGGAACTTAGCACAGGGATAGTGGGAACCCCTCATAATGTGAAGTAGTGAATCTCTAGCCAAGTGTCAATAATAAATATATAAAGTGAAAACTGTATCTAAATAAAATTAGATAAATATAATAAAAAGCTGAAATCACAGCTCAATCTGTAAAGTGTACAAGTGCACTAAAAATAAGTAGATAAAATAATGATGAGAGCAACCTCAAACAGTGATGATCACAAGAAAAATGGTAATAACAAGAGAACACATGATAAATGACAAGTGATTAGTAAAACACGTGATAACTAATCCAAATAAATAAGGTACTAAATAGTGTAATCCAAATAATAGAATGTAAGTCCAGACATATGTAGCACCGGCTCCTGAAGAGCACACGCTATGATTTTGAAATTTAAGGTTACACCTGAACGGCAGTTTGGTTTGGGTATAATTATTAAAAATTTTTACCTCAGCATTAGTCTGACTGGACTATAGGGTGTTCAGCCTGGCCACCGGGGGCACTGTCTCTTCTGGCAGGCATGGAACCACAGTCTGGTTGGGTGCTTTAAGGTTACTTTCTCTCAGAGCCCGCCCAGTGGGAGTGTCACTCTTGCTGTGCTTTCTGGGAGAGGGTACTTAAGATGCGGATGTCACATGGTTCGGGGTTCCGGTCCAGAAGAATGTTCTGACTCCATGGTCCTGGTCCTCCTGACCAGCCCCCAGGAAGGCTATGGCCTGGGGTGCGGATCCACCCGACTTTGTGTCTCGGGGCTGGCTAGCCCGAGGCAGGGAAACTAAAGAAAAGATTCCGAGGTGGTCCGGTGCCATCTTCGGTTGTGGAGAGGCCCAGCAACTTCGTAGCTATCCAGGGGAGGACTCTTTAGAAGAAGGCCACGTACGGGTTGGCTTCTTAGCAAGAGATTGGTGAGACTGAAGTACCTAAGTGAATCCAATCTCGTGGGTATCGCCAAACCGGCTGAAAGATCTAAGTATCACACAAGTGTTCTACAAGTTCTAGTTTCCTACATGTTCTACAACAATGTCTGTGGCAGAGACTTATTTCTACATGTTCTACAACAACGTCTGTGGCAGAGACTTGTTCCTGATTCAAACACCTTGTTGGATGCTAGGCCTTGTGAGAGAGGGACTATCCAACTTGAGTGAACATCCAGCTGTGAATGGCTATTCTCTGGATTTAGTCAAAGTAAGAGAGTTCTTTATTACTGATTTTGACACTAAGCCCCTGTACACACGGTCGGAGATTCTGCCAACCAAATCCGTCAGATTTTGTCCATCAGATTTAGTCGGACGGATTGTGTCCGAAACTGTTGCATACACACGGTCGGACTAAGTTGTTGAAAAATCCGATCTTTCAGAATGTGATGACGTAATTTCGTTACGATGGGACTAGATTCAGGCTAGTAGCCAATAGCTTTGATGTAGGAATTTGATCTGAGCATGCGTGGCACTTGGTCCGATCAAAATTCTCTACACATGATCGGATTACGTCCGACCGGCCCAGTTGGTCGGGAAATATTTCCAACATGTTGGAAAATTGGGTCCGACGGAGATTCGGACGGAATCAGTCCGATGCATACCACACACAGTCGGATTATCTGACGACACGGTCCGATAAGACGCATTCCGACGGATTCTCCGACCGTGTGTACGCGGCATCAGAGTACCTGAACTTGTCCTCCTAACCATCTGATCCTATACTAAGAGACTGTTCGTTAACTACATTTTTTTGCAAATAAAAATCCCTTTAAGCAGATCTGTCGTCAGTGTCAGAAACCATGAAACAGACTGAGACAGATGTACAATCAAATCACACTTGTTTATTAATAAAAATAAAAAGGTAAATAGAAAAAAGCGTAGTCAAGCATAGCCAGAGTCCTGTAGCCAGATCGGGTAGTCAGCCAGTCCAAAGTTCATTAACCAGATCGGGTAATCAGTCAGGCCGGAAGTCAGGGATCCAAGGAGAGAAACCACAAGCAGGATAAGAAGCCAGGTGGGATGTCAGCAAGCCAGTCTTGAAACAAACAGCAGGAGATGGTTCCCTGTGATGTGACCAACGCGAAGGCAAATGAAAAAGTGAGCAGGAAGGCTTTAAATAGGCTGATCAGACGAGCATCATCAGGGACAGCTGGTAACTGTGGAAAGAGAAGAGAGCTGGCATAAGCCGACAGCTGAGCAGCCAGCCCAGAGGAGGAAGGGCTAAGCCAGCCCTGGCAGTACCCCCCCCTCAATGACCCCTCTCCCTCGGAGGGCCACCGGGCTTGAGGGGAAACCGTCTATGGAACTCGCAGAGGAGAACAGGGGCATGTACGTCGGAGAATGAAACCCAGGAGCGTTCCTCCGGACCGTACCCCTTCCAATGCACCAGGTACTGTATGCGCCCACGGAACCTACAGGAGTCAACAATGGATTGTACCTCATACTCCTCATGGTTCTCAACCAGAATAGGGTGAGGACGTGGCACCGAGGTGGTAAATCGGTTACAGACCAACGATTTCAATAAGGAGACATGAAACATTAGAGATGCGCATACTAGGAGGAAGGTCCAATGTGTAAGCTACTGGGTTAATCCTGCGAAGGATACGGAACAGCCCAATAAACCGAGGTGCAAACTTCAGTGAGGGAACACGAAGCTGGAGGTTGTGAGATGACAGCCAGACCCTGTCCCCAACCTGGTAGGAAGGTGCAGGCAGGCGTCTGCGGTCAGCATGGAGTCTGTATCTATCATTAGCATGACGCAAAGCCTCCTGGACTTGTACCCAAGTGGAACGAAGACCACGCAGAATTCTCTGCGGAACAAATGCGTCAGGCAACATGGAAGGTTGGAAACCATAATTTGCCATAAATGGAGACAATCGGGAGGAAGAATTCAAGGCACTGTTGTGAGCAAACTTTGCCCAAGGTAATAGGTCAGACCAGTTGTTATGATGGTCAGAAATATAGCAATGTAGGAATTGCTCCAAGGACTGATTGGCTCGTTCTGCGGCCCCATTAGACTGCGGGTGATATGCAGAAGAGAACGCAAGCTGGATTCCCAACTGTGCACAAAAGGTTCGCCAGAACCGGGAGACAAACTGACTGCCCCTATCCGAGACAATCACCTTGGGTAGTCCATGTAAGCAAAAGATCTCCAGAGCAAAAATGGAAGCCAGTTCCTTAGAGGTGGGCAACTTCTTAAAGTGGTTTTCCAGCCAAAATGTGACTTTTTAAATAAAAATAACCTATCATACACTTATCATACACAAGCTTAAAGCATTCTAGTAAAGTTAGTCTGTAAACAAAGGTCCGTTTTGTTAGGTTATTACAGCATTTTGTAACTTTATAAACTTGCAGCAGACTGTGGCCATCCTTGGTGTGGGCATCTGAAGCCAGACTGTATTTCTTCCTGGATCTCAGCCTTGCAAATCTCGCACATGCTCAGTGCTACACAAGCAGTGAAATAGGTTTCAGGTCAGGTTTCCATAGCAACGGCAGTGCCAGAGGAAGTTACCGCCCCTTAGCTATGCAAACCCCTCCTTTCTCCAGGAACCAGGAAATATACTGCATTTATAACAGACACCAGCAGCAAAAAGGTAAGAGGCTTAAAAATATACTAATTGTAAACTAAATCATTTGCTTCTGTGCAGATATATCTACATAACAAGAGATATATATCTTGTTTTATATATATATATATATATATATATATATATGTGTGTGTATGTATATAGATATATCTATATCTCTTGTTATACATGTATCTTATATATGTATCTCGTTATATATATGTGTGTGTGTGTGTTTCTCTCTCTCTCTCATATATATATATATATATATATATGTGTGTGTATATCTACACCCAGCGGCTACTTTTTTCTGTACAGCTTTTCATTAAAAAAATAATTGCAGCAACAAAATTAATATATGCGTTGTTCGATCACCACTTTGCTCACCCATTGCTGCCTGCCAGTCCCGCACTTACCCCATCCACGTCATGGCTACAGTGGCTTACCCCTGCATCTCCCCTGAGTCATGGCGTTTGCTGATTATCACGGCCAATCGGGTCTTAGGTAGGACTCCCACCCAGTTGTGTCTCAGAACCCTTTTCCCATGAATGACCAAGAGGAAATTAGTGTCACAATAACGATTTTAAATTTGCTAATGTCACACAAGTGGGTGGGCTTTGAGCACGGTGCTCTCTGCGCCATGGTCACCCTTTCTTGAAGCCTATTAGAGCCTTTGGGCTCTAATCCAATGCTTACAAAAATAAACAACCCCACGTTGTAATCCATGCATCCATCAACCTTCATGTAGATATAGGGGCATGGATATGGGGGTGTGGTGTGTTTGCCTCCATTATGGACCATTTGTTATGTGTGTGTTAAAATCCCTACTTCATATGTGAGTTCAGAGTTTTTAATGGTACAGATTTTAGAAAGGCAACATTTACTCAAATAACCACTATTTACAACCAAGGTATGCAGAATACCATCTCTTTATGCCCAACACATTGAAACTTCAAGCAGATGGGCTACAGCAGCAGAAAACCACACTGGGTGCCACTCCAGTCATCTAAGTACATGATGATATTGAGGCTACAGTTGTCACAGATTCACCAAATTTGGTCAATAGAAGATTGAAAAAATGTTGACTGGTCCGATGAGTCTCATTTTCTGTTGTAACATTCAGATGGTAGGGTTTTAAATTTGCATTAAAAAAAAAAAAGTGAAAGCATGAATCAATCCATCCTGCCTTGTATCACGGGGTTCAGGTTGGTGGTGGGGGTGTAATCAGGGCTGGTGCAAGAATTTTTGACACCCTAGGCGAAACCTCATTTTGCTGCCCCCCCATTGGTTCTGCCCATGGCTCCACTGCCTTTGCAATATGTGACCCGCCCGACCATTACACACACACACTGACCCACCTACCTGACACATACACTGACCTACCTGACCATTACACACACACACTGACCCACCTACCAGACACATACACTGACCTACCTACCTATTACACATACACTGACCCACCTACCTGACCATTACACACACACACTGACCCACTTACCTGACACATACACTGATCTACCTGACCATTACACACACACACACATACTGACCTACCTACCTGACACATACACTGACCTACCTGACCATTACACACACACGCACTGACCTACCTACTTGACCATTACACACACTGACCCACCAACCTGACACATACATTGACCTACCTGACCATTACACATACACTGACCCACCTACCTGACACACACACACATACACTGACCTACCTGACCATTACACACACACACACACTGACCTACCTACTTGACCATTACACACACTGACCCACCAACCTGACGCATACATTGACCTACCTGACCATTACACACACACACACACACACACACACACACACATACACTGACCTACCTGACCATTACACACACACTGACCTACCTGACCATTACACACACACACACTGACCTACCTACCTGACACATACACTGACCTACCTGACCATTACACACACACCCTGACCCACACATTGAGCTACCTGACCATTACACATACACTGACCCACCTACCTGACACACACACACATACACTGACCTACCTGACCATTACAAACACACACACACACATACTGACCTACCTAGCTGACTTCTTATTTCCTGCACTACTCTTCCCCCCCCCCCCCCCTCCCTCCCTCCACAGCTCGCTGTAGATAGTGATCCTCCCTCCTCCTTACTTCTGCTTCATCGATCATTACATCCGGGGCTCTCCTCAGCACTGGGCGGTGTTGCTCTGGTGTCGGCTAACAGATGCTGCACCTCTCGATGCTCTGTTCTCCACCGAACCCCCGCCCCTCCTCCCCACACACACACACTGCTGTGAGCTTTTACTCTGTGAAGACATTGGGGGATTGGAGGCATACAGAGGTTGTGGCTGTGCCCTGGGGGGTAGTGCGCCCTAGGCGACTGCCTACTCCGCCTAGTGGTAGCACCGGCCCTGGGTGTAATGGTGAGGGGTATATTTTCCTTGCCACACTTTGGACCCCTTAGTACCAATTGAGTATCATTTAAACACCACGGCCTACCTGAGTATTGTTGCGGACCATGTCCATCCCTTTATAGCTGCAGTGTCCCCATCTTCTGATGGCTCCTTCCAGTTCTACACTCAAAACGGTGCTGTGAAAGCTGTACATAATAAAGTGTCCAGTATGTATGTATTTATACCTATACACAAACACTTTTTGTTTCATTATATGTGCGTTACTATACATATTATGTGTGTACATATATACGTTTTTTCTTTACTAACTATACAAAATATAATTTTAGTTATTTCTCATTTAACCCAATTTATAATTTTTTGTGATCTAATAATTTTTTTTATTCTTACATCTAACAGATCTTACTGATAAAAAATAATGGTAAGTAACTTTTTAAATTTCAAAAACAAACTTACGTTTATAATGTAAAAGTTACATGTCTCTACTTCGTATTGTAGTCATGCATGAGCTTGTTTGGCTGTGCTTCTCCCGTTTTCAGCTGGTCTGAAGTCCGCTCTCTGCTGACATCACACAGATCAGTCCAGGCACCGTGTCATCTCGACTCTGGAAGTCTGGATGCGCCAGGTGCTTGGACTGCGAGCCATCTCAGTGGAGAACCGCTGAGTGACAGGCAGTAAGTAGGTCTCCGATTGGCTTGGTTCTCACGGATCCCCCTTGGCGATGTTTGATCGCTCTATTCTCAGTGCAAGGCACCGGTGGACAGATGCAGCATCGGTCACATGCTGCATCCACCTTGGTAAGTATAACGTACAAAAAAAATCCACCACAATTCTCTTTTAATGTTTTTTTCAGTGTGTGCCAAAAAATAAATGTAAAATCCACAGCTACAAATACAGTAGCTGGTGACTTAATCTATGGACACTTACCTGTCCAGTGAGGCTGCAATGTCTTTTCAGATCAGCTGTTGGTAGCTGCCGCCACCATGACCAGTATGAGAAACTGGCATTGAATCCATTGGGATTCATGGTCATATCCCTAATGTGCAAGCGCAAATCATGATGCACTCTCCAAATGTCATGGGGGCAAAGGAGGGAGGTTCTAACGTTTGATGTACCAAACATCGCCTATGTCAGATTGAAGTGTAAATATGTACCTGTCAAAAACAGTTGTGGGAAGGCAGATAAGTGTAGCTATAACTCCAATTGGAGCCTTGCAACTTCACAGCTAGTTTCCCAATGTGCATGCTTAAACCGTGTTGCGCTTTGACAATGGAAACGTTGCATGTAAAGGAGGAAGGGGGAGACAAATCTATTGGACAGACCATTTCTCGTACCAATGTTGACTGTGAAGTGTGGTCAAGGAAGCAAGACAGTTAATTCATTGTTTGATTTAAAAAGCCCTCATTTTATTGGCGTAGGTATCTAAGGGATGGGGGTAGGTGAGAATACAGGAGGACATTGGATAGGGGGGGTTATTTTCTGAAGGCATTCCTGTAGGCATTACAAGTGCAATCTCTAAGTGTGTGTGTGTGTGTGTGTGTGTGTGTGTGTCCATAAAGAATTGTAAAATTGACAATGCTCTTGATAAGTAGAAAATATCTTTTAATGTAAAAAAATTATTATTAAAACATGGTGCAATACTGCCTCAGATTGAAGTTGAAACCCCCTCTGTTAGCAACTACATGGGAGAGTGTAAGCATTATTAGAAATAGCTTGAGGTATCATGAAGTGTAACATGTGTAATTATAAAATTAAATAAAAAAAGAACCATGATGAATTACTATCAAACATTATTTATTTAAATTAAAATAAAAAACATCTTTCTTTAAATACATTTTTGCCAAACAAGAATAAATATTAAATCAAAATTCGTAATAAAATTGATTTTATTTATTAACCTATAAAGGATAAATAGGTAAAGAAAATATTTTTTGGTTTATGCTACAGAGACAAATGTTGCTTGAGGAACTATGGTCACAATATACAGAGCCAGAAAACGATCCAGCGTTTCCATGTAATCCATTACAAAAGATTTTCATGCTTCAATCAACAGAAACTAAAGAGGAAGGTGAAACAGAACGTCTTGGGAATAGGAAATGGTGCAAGTGCAGAAAATGCATTCCAATATTACTGATAATCTATAAAAAAAGCCCAAAAAAAAAAAAAAGTGATCTGTTGGCAGTGTATAAAAAAAATTATAATAAGCTGGTGTGGCGACATTCCTAGACTCCAGGACAGGTAAGTGTCCTAATATTAAAAATCTACAGCTGTAGTCTGTGTAGCTGCTGGCTTTTAGATTTCTGAAAAAGGTAGGCAGACCTACGATTTAACAAATTAAAAGTTCCAATATATAGTGAATTATTTGTTATGCAACTGTAATCATTTCTATTTATTTTTAAGACGATTGCGGAAGACAGCTTATAGAACGTTTACTGCATGGATCTATGGCTACTTGGGAAAGGGAAACCGGAGAGTCATCCCATCTTGTGCTGTTAATGCTGTACGAAACGCTTTGTTCCAGATCCCAACGATTCATATCGAATTCATGTATTCTAATGCTTATGAAGCCTCAGAACTGGCCTTAGAGTAACATTCAATTTAAATTATTTTATATAATTTTTTTTACATTATGTTAAAAATGTTATGAAAAAAAAATAAAAATAGTAAATCTGAATGAGAATATGTATACCTTTTTTCATTTTTTATTTTATACTTACAAGGTTGTTAGATACCACAAACCAGAAATGGATATCCTAGTTTAAATAAAACATATTCGGAATCGGTCTCCTCTCTTGTCTTCCAGTATCAAAGGTATAAATTGTTCAACCATTGGGCTGTGCATTCCAGCATTTCTGAAAGAAGTATAAAAATAAAAAAAATAAAAATGTAAACTCCATAAAAATTTGGAGAATTGTAATATAAGAGCACCTGGATCATAAATCAAAACGGTATTGTCTACAGGAGGGGTGGATCCAGAGCCTAGTCTCAGGAGGGGCACTGCCAGAAAATATGTTTTTTGGGGGTAAATTTATCAGGGAAATTGCTGGTGTTAACGATTCAATCATCACGGCGCCACGGTTGTTATGGTGTCAGGATGATTGAAGCACATTACTATTATTACATTGTTATAAAAGATTAAATGGTTCAACTTACCATAATGCAGAATCAGTGGGAGCCCCGAGCGTGTCACCTGCTGCTGTCACCTGCCATTGCGGATTGTCACTTGCCACGTCGCCTGTCACCAGATGCAGATTGTCACTTGATACGTCACCAGATGCAGATTGTCACTCACCACGTCCCATGCCACACGTTGCAGAGTGTCACTTGCCACGTCACCTTTCACCAGCTGCAGATTGTCACATCCCATGCCACACAATGTGGATTGTCACTTGCCATGTCCCAGGCAGCAGATTACCAGTCAAGCAGCAGAGAGATGAAATAATCTCTCTGCTGCCGCGGCTGCCTGCACACTGCACAGTGAGGGCGGAACTGCAGGGACGCAGGGCAGGCGCCTGGCGGGGAGAGATATCATCTCTCTTCTCTCCTCCCGCCGACTCCCTAATTGGCCAGCAGTCACTCACATACTGTCAGTGAGCCGAGCCACCC
>NW_027507785.1:141706327-141707831 GCF_037356315.1 Lithobates pipiens
ACAGCGCACGTTTCCCCCCCACCACCACCACACAGCGCACGTTTCCCCCCCCCACCACCACACAGCGCACGTTTCCCCTCCTCACCACCACCACACAGCGCACGTTTCCCCCCCACCACCACCACACAGCGCACGTTTCCCCCCCCCCACCACCACACAGCGCACGTTTCCCCTCCTCACCACCACACAGCGCACGTTTCCCCTCCTCACCACCACACAGCGCACGTTTCCCCTCCTCACCACCACACAGCGCACGTTCCCCCCCCACCACCACACAGCGCACGTTCCCCCCCACCACCACACAGCGCACGTTCCCCCCCACCACCACCACCACACGGCGCACGTTTCCCCCCCACCACCACCACCACACGGCGCACGTTTCCCCCCCACCACCACACGGCGCACGTTTCCCCCCCCACCACCACCACCACCACACGGCGCACGTTTCCCCCCCCACCACCACACGGCGCACGTTTCCCCCCACCACCACCACACAGCGCACGTTTCCCCCCCACCACCACCACACAGCGCACGTTTCCCCCCCACCACCACACAGCGCACGTTTCCCCCCCACCACCACCACACAGCGCACGTTTCCCCCCCACCACCACCACACAGCGCACGTTTCCCCCCCACCACCACCACACAGCGCACGTTTCCCCCCCACCACCACCACACAGCGCACGTTTCCCCCCCCACCACCACCACACAGCGCACGTTTCCCCCCCCCACCACCACACAGCGCACGTTTCCCCTCCTCACCACCACCACACAGCGCACGTTTCCCCCCCACCACCACCACACAGCGCACGTTTCCCCCCCCCACCACCACACAGCGCACGTTTCCCCTCCTCACCACCACACAGCGCACGTTTCCCCTCCTCACCACCACACAGCGCACGTTCCCCCACCACCACCACACAGCGCACGTTCCCCCCCCCCCACACACACACAGCGCACGTTCCCCCCCCCCCACACACACACAGCGCACGTTCCCCCCCCCCCCACACACACAGCGCACGTTCCCCCCCCCACACACAGCGCACGTTCCCCCCCCCACAGCGCACGTTCCCCCCCCCACACACAGCGCACGTTCCCCCCCCCCACACACAGCGCACGTTCCCCCCCACACACAGCGCAAGTCCCCCCCCCACACACAGCGCAAGTCCCCCCCCACACAGCGCACGTTCCACCCCCACCACACAGCACATGTTCCACCGCACAGCACTTAACCCCCCCCCCCCACCCCCACCCCCACCACCACCACCACACCACCACCACACCACCACACGTTCCTCCCCACCGCACAGCGCCCATGTCACCGCACAGCGCCCATGTTCTTACCGCTGAGCAGTAGCTTGCTTATTTCTTTATCTTCCAGACAGGCGGTAGCGGCGGCGGTAGTAGCAGCGGCGGCGGCGGCGGCGGCGGCGGTAGCAGCAGCAGCGGCGGCGGCGGCGGTAGCAGCAGCGGCGACGAGAACGACGCTGCTGCCATAGATGGA
>NW_027507785.1:143750531-143948031 GCF_037356315.1 Lithobates pipiens
GGAATTTACGCAGCTTTTAGTTTATGACTGCCTCTCATTTCTTGAGGTGCTAAAATGGCAGGGCAGTACAAAACCCCCCAAATGACCCCATTTTGGAAAGTAGATACCCTAAGGAAATTGATAAGAGGCATGTTGAGCCCATTGAATATTTTATTTTTTTGCCTCAAGCGACTGAATAATGACAAAAAATTTTTTTTTATTTTTTACACAAAGTTGTCACTAAATGATATATTGCTCACACATGCCATGGTTATATGTGGAATTGTACCCCAAAATACATTCTGCTGCTTCTCCTGAGTACGGGGATACCACATGTGGTCGACTTTTTGGAAGCCTAGCCGCGCACGGGGCCCCGAAAGCCAAGCACCACCTTCAGGATTTCTAAGGGCATACATTTGTAATTTCACTCCTCACTACCTATCACAGTTTTGAAGGCCATAAAATGCCAATATGGCACAAAACCCCCACAAATGACCCCATTTTAGAAAGTAGACACCCCAAGCTATTTGCTGAGAGGCATGTTGAGTCCATGGAATATTTTATATTTTGCCACAAGTTGCGGGAAAATTACAAACTTTTTTTTTTTTTCACAAAGTTGTCACTAAATGATATATTGCTCACGCATGTCATGGGCATATGTGAAATGACACCCCAAAATAAATTCTGCTGCTTCTCCTGAGTACGGGGATACCACATATGTGGGACTTTTTGGGAGCCTACCCGCGTACGGGGCCCCGAAAACCAAGCACCGCCTTCAGGCTTTCTAAGGGCGTTACAGTTTTGAAGGCCATAAAATGCCAAGATGGCACAAACCCCCCCCCCCCCCAAATGACCCCATTTTGGAAAGTAGACACCCCTAAATTTAGGGGTAAACTAGTGAGACTAGGTAATAAATGGCGGGTGCCCTGAAACTATAAAAAAATAACTAACCAACCAGCGTCACCTGTAAGGCCGCGTACACACGCGGGGACTGTTCGGCCAACTTTGTCCGCTGAACAGTGTTTCGGCGGACAGTCCGCCCGTGTGTGGGCTTTCAGCGGACAGTTTCAGCGAACAGTCCGCTGAACAAGGTTTTTCGGAAATTCCGAAAAACTGTCCGCTGAAACTTTGTTTCAGCGAACAGTCCCCTCGTGTGTAGGCTTGTTCGTCAAACTAAGTTCCGCGCATGCTCAGAAAGGATTTACACGCCGAAAGTTATAATGCAGTGTATAGGACGTCGTATTTTTCGTCCCGTCGTACGTGCCGTTCACGTCATCGCGCACGGTTTCAGCAAACTGTTCGTTCGTCGTGTGTGGCCATGTCCGTCCATGCTAATTTTGAGCGGACTGTTTGCTGAAACTGTTTGACGGACAAAGTTGGGCGAACAGTCCCCGCGTGTGTACGCGGCCTAACAGTTATATGGTGATCACTGGTGAAAGGGTTAACTAGGAGGCAATCAGGGGGCTTTATGCGTTAGTATATGGGAGTCCCTGGCGCTATAAAAAGCTGCGGCGAACCTAAATACCTACCTGCCTAACTAGCGTCACCTGTGACACTAATACAGCGATCAGAAAAACAATCCCTTATTAGGCTGGGTTCACACTGGAGCGATGCAGGAACGTCACGAATCCGCGGCGGGTTCCCGCATCGCATGCATCCCGGGGGCAGTTCACACTGCATATTGCGAACTGCTGGGAGTGTCAGTGAAATGTTAATGATACCCCCAGATCAGTTTGCATATCGCAGTGCGATCTGCAAACTCGGATCGCATGGTGTGAACACCCATGCGATCCGATTCTGCTGCGGACCAAAAAAAGGGTCCAGTGCGAATTTGCGGCGGGTGCGGCGCGAATTCAGCCATACTATCTGTATGGCTGAACTCGAATCGCACAGAGATCGGATGTGATTTGCACTGCAGTGCGGTGCAAATCACATCCGTTCTCAAACCGCTGCAATGTGAACCCAGCCTTAGTGACAATGGCGACGGGGGGTGATCACGGGGTTAAACCTTTATTGGGGGGGTTAGGGGGGTACATTAGAACTAAAGGGGGCTAACCCTAACTGCCCTAACAGTTATTACAGTCACAAACGACACCAATGCAAAAAAAAAAAAAATGCAATTTGGGTCACTGTGACTGGGGGGGCAGGGGTAATTGGGGGGGTGATCGGGGGGTGTGAGTGTGCCTGGCATGTTCTACTGTGTAGTGTCGTGTTGGTGCAACTCACCGATCCTCTCTCCTCGGTGCCGGAACGAAAAATACCGACACGGAGGAGAGATTACATCACTTCCTCTGCCTGTGTTTACATTACAGGAGAGGAAGTGATGCAATGCTTCACTTCCATTCGTCAGGAGCGATCGCGAGGGGGTGGCCATGAATGAATGGCCGCCCCCTCATCCCGGATCGCTCCTGCACGAATACCGACCGCCGCTGGCACCGGGGGGGGGGGGGGCCCGATCAGGCCCCCCACCCGCGGGAAGGCAGGGACGTATATATACGCCCATATGCCTGCCCGTGCCATTCTGTCGACGTATATCGTCGTGCGGCGGTCGGCAAGTGGTTAAATAGACTCTGATCACTCTTACTACATCAAGGGAATGTAGTGCCTTCTCTTCCATAGATTGAGGCTCTGGGAAGAAAGAAGGAAGAATAATATCCTGGTTTAAATGAAAACTTGTTACCACTTTTGGTAGGAATTCAGGATGAAGACACAAAACCATCTTATCCTTTTGCATGATCAAATATGGCTCTACGATAGAGCCGCTAGTTCTGATACTCTTCTAGCAGAAGAAATGGCAACCAAAAAGATTATCTTTCCTGTTAAAAGAACCAAGGGAATTACCCATAAAGGCTCAAAAGGCTGATTATGCAAAGCCAATAAGACCAAATTTAAATCCCAAGGATTTAGAGGTGCCTTGATAGGGGGATTAATCTGTGTTACCCCTGAATAAAGCTACGCACCAGAGAATGGGAAGCAAGAGGCTGTTGAAAAAAACACTGACAAGGCCAAGATCTGGTCCTTGATAGTACTCAAGGCCAGCTTCATTTCCAATCCCATTTGCAGGAAATCAAGGATCCTACCTATGACATACTTCCTGGGGTGCCAACCCCTGGATCCACACCAAGAAACATATGCCTTCCAGACTCTATAGTAAATTATTCTGGAAGCCGGATTCCTGGCATTAACCAAAGTAGACACTACTGAAGGAGATAACCCATGGTCCTTTAGGATGTGGGTTTCAATAGCCAAACCATTAAATTTAGCATCCGGTAGGGTAAGGTAGGATGGAATACCGGACCTTTTGCGAGAAGGTCTGGCCATAATGGCAGAGTCCAAGGGACTCCTACCGCCATCTTTATGATCTTGGCAAACCAAGATCTTCTGGGCCACCAGATTCCCCTCCTTTCGTTCCTGCGGAGAAGGAGCCGAAGTAGCAGAACTGGAGGAAAAGCATAGATCAGTCCCCATGGGAAGACTAATGCGTCTGTTCCGCATGCTAGCGGATCCCTCGTTCTTGACACAAAGTTGTCGACTTTGTTGAATCTGGACATGAACAGGTCCACATCCAGAATACCCCATGTCCGACATATCGCTAAGAAGATGTTGTGGTGAAGAGACCATACCCCCAGAAATAACTGTTTGGCGACTCAAGTAGTCTCCCTGACAGTTTTCTATTCCTGGAATGAAAGTTGCCGATAGGCAAGGAATGTTGTTTTCTGCCCAAGTTAGAACATGATTCACCTCTTTTTGGGCTGCATGACTTCTCATGCCCCCCTGGTGATTGATGTAAGCCACAGCCGTGAAATTATCGGATTGAATCCTGACAGGACAATCCCGTAGCCTGAGCGTCCAAATTCTAGGGCCAGATGTACTGCTGAATCTCCAAAGTATTGATAGGCAAGGTCCTTTCTGACTTGGACCATCTCCCCTGGAAAGAATCTTCTTCCAGGACTGCTCCAGAGCCTAGAAGGCTGGCATCTGTTGTCACCACTTTTCAGGATACTGGCAGAAAGGATTTCCTCGAAGTAGGCCACCATTTTCCCCAACAATCTCATGCACAGCCGAATGGAAGGACTTTTCTTTGCCTTGACAAGTTGAATTAGTCCTATAATGGAACAGATTCTTGTCTGGGCTAAGAATACCTTTTTATGTACTGTATCTATAACCAGCCCCAGGTACTGTAATCTCCTTGATGGTTTTAAGGAGGATTTTTCAACTCAGAGATTCCAGGTAGTTTACAGCTGTGACTAGACTTTGGTTTAGACCAGAGACTGAATGATCTATTAAAAGTAGATCATCTAAATAGGCTAAGACTGTTATGCCCTGAGCCCTTAATCTGGCTAAAGGAGGTTCTAGAATTTTTGAGAATACCCGCGGTGCCGTGGCTAGACCGAATGGCAGGGCCACAAACTGAAAATGATGATTTTCTATTTTGAAGTGTAGAGATTTCTGTTGAGCGGGAAATATTGGCACGTGGAGATATGCATCGTTGATATCAATCAATGCCAAAAACTCCCCTCCTTGCAGGATGGAAACAACCGATCAGATTGTCTTCATGCGAAAGGATCGGATATTTAAGTGCCGATTCAGATCTTTGAGATCTAGAATGGGTCTTACCTCTGCGTTGGGTTTTGGAACTGTGAAAAGGTTTCTATAAAAACCTGTGCCCTGTTCCTCTAAGGGAACCTCTGATATCACCAGCTAGGATAAGAGATGATCCAGAGTTAGAAAGACTTTTCTCTGGATCCCTAAGAACATTCGATCTTAGAAAACGAGGAGATGGAAATTCTTGGAACTCTAGTTTGTAACCTAGAGAAACTGAAGAAGCCACCCATCTGTCTTGACATTGTTCCTGCTAGATATTTGAAAATTGCAGGAGCCTTCCCCCCACCCGAGCGAGCGGGGGCACCCCTACATAAGTAGGATTTAGCATTCTGCTTTGTGGGCTTCCTGCCCCAAGACCTCTTTTGATCCTGGTGCTACCCTTGGGGTCTTCCCCTTGAACTTGACAGTGGAGGCCATCCAGACTGCCTAGAGGCTGATGCCCCTGGCACAGGTGAGGAAGCACGCTTAAAGGAGAAATGTTTAAACTTCTTTACTGGTAAGGGAGAGCTTTTCCCATTAGAGATCCTTTGGATGTATTTATCCAGATCGTCTCCAAATAGCCATTCACTACGAAAGGGGAAACTCGCCATGGTGCTTCAGCTGACCAGTTTTTAGCTCCAGCTGTTCTAGTATTGGATAGATTATTACTTTGATACCATGTATTTTAAGAGTTGTTTTCCCATATAACTATCGTTCAAGTGCCCCATGTTAAATGGTGCACTAGGGATAGTAACTTAGTGCTGGTACCTTATTTTATGTTTTTACTTAATGCATAATGCTTTACTAATGTTTTCATGGTGGTTCATTTATGTATTATGACTGTACTGTATGTACTGAAGATTTTATGACATTTCAGTAAACATACCCAATTAAAAAAAAAAGAAAACCAGAAACCTTCTGTAAGCCTGTGCTCCTCTCTTAAATACACACATTGTAATGCCATGCATATTCCTGCCTTTTAACAGAAAGCAACCTGACACCAAACGACCAGCTTCTGTCAGACCGGCTGCCATAGCAACGGGCCAAATGTCGCCCGGCATTCTGCCTGTGTGTATGGGGCTTAAGCCATACTGCCTGCACATTAATGTGTACACAGTTATGAGTGTTATGTTTTAAGCCTCTCCCATTGTAAAAATAGGATTTTTGTACTCACCGTAAAATCCTTTTCTCTGTAGTTCACTGACTGACACAGCTCCTTTATTCTTGACCATTGGGTTGTTACGCCACCTTCAGCAGAGGACTAGACAGAACATGTTAACATGTACAAACAACAGAACTTTCAAGTTCCGCCCAAGGGGCGGTCCCTTCAGTAACAACCCTCCAGCCTGCTTCCTGCAGCCTCAGTACATCAGCAAGTACATTAACAAGCAGTATAACTTAAGACAAGAGGGGAGGGTGCCGTGTCAGTCAGTGAACTACAGTGAAAAGGATTTTACGGTGAGTACAAAAATGATATTTTCTCTGTATTTCATTGACACAGCTCCTTTATTCTTGACCATTGGGACATCCCCAAGCAGTATCATAATGAGGGGTGGGAAACCGCATAAAAACTTCACCCACAATCAGAAGTGCTCACTAACAAGGGAGTCACCGCCTTATCTGTCCGCATCAGAAGTTGCAGTAATAATGCAACAGTGCATTATACTCAAAAGTAACTATTTTCTTTAAAAACAGAAAAAGTAGTGCAGAATTGCAACATTACATGGCCACTCACAAACTTGCAGCCAAGCAGGCATCAGACGATGCACTTACATCCAACTACACCCCAGAGCGACTTACACCTGATTTTTGGAAGCACGAGAGGCCCCATTGTCCTGGTGGAATGGGACATGGTAGGAAAGGGGGGCACCTGCCCCTTCAAGGTGTAGGCCTGTACATCTGTCTGATCCACCTGGAAATGGTGATCAACTAGAGCGCCATACCTTTTTTTCATACCAGCTAACAAAACTAACAGAGATCTAACTCCCAAAGGGGAGCCGTGGCAGACAAATATATCCTTATAGCCATGATCACGTCCAGGGAATAAAGGACCGCCTCTTAGGATGCGTCTGTTTAGGACACAGAGATTGTAACACAATATCATCATTGATGTGGAACACCAAAACCACCTTTGGCAGAAAGGAAGGTTGCGAACACAACACCACCTTATCCTTATGGTTAACCATATAGGGCGACTTGCAAGACAAGGCCGCCAGTTCCAAAACCCTCCTGGCCGATGTAATGGCCACTAGAAAAACCTTTTTTCTGAGAAAGGGAATTCCTCTGATGTCTTTCAAATGGCGGTTTCTGAAGCGCCGATAACCCCAGGTTCAGATCCCACAGGGTAACGGTGGACGCACCGGAGAAACTACAAGTCGGACCCCCTGAACAACAGTGCTCACTAGAAAGTGAGACGCCAGGGGTCAAGGCTCAAATATGTCCCTTAATGATGCTTTAAACCAACTTCTGGTCTACTCCTCGCTGTAGAAACGGCAGGAGACTGGAAACTGAATAGGTGCACGGATGCCATCCTTTCTCCTCACACAGAGATGTATGCCTTCCAGATACGACGGTATATCTTCCGAGAAGATTTCCATGCTCTCAACATAGTTGAGATCACCGAGTCCGATAGGCCTCAGTACCTTAGCATCGGGCTCTCAACAGCCATGCCGTTAAAACCAGCTATGGTAAAACAAGATGGAGAATCAGACCTTGACACAAAAGGTCCTCTCGCAACGGCAGTCGCCAGGGAGTCTTCGCAACCAGGCCTACTAGGTCGGCACATCAGAGAAGCCGAGGCCATTCCGGGACATTAGTATTACTGGAACCCACTCGGCCTCCACTTTGCGGAGCAGACGTGGTAGTAGCTTTTGCAGGGGAAAGTCATAGATCAGTCAGTACTGATCCCATGGAGCCACCAGCGAGATTAACGCATCTGCCCAAAGATTGCTTATCCTGGATAGGAATCACAGCCCTACTGATTGAGACGGAAAGTCAGGAGATCCACGTCTGGTGTGTGCCACCGCAGGCACAATAGCCTGAACGTGTCTGGATGCAATGCCCAGTCTCCTGAGTCCATCATCTGGCAACTTAGGTAGTTCACCTGCCAGTTTCTTCCCCCGGGATGTAATGGTCGACAAGGCTGGTACCTGTCACTGTCTACTGAAGTATGTGAGCAACCTCCCCTGCTGCAGCCGAGCTACTTGCTCCTCCTTGATAGTTGACATATGCCACCGCCGTGGCGTTGTCAGACTGGATCCTGATCGTATGCCCTTGTAGTCTCTATGTGGAGAGGAAAACCTGATTGCTCGAAGTTTGTGCATATTGATCGCAACTTGGGTTCCTCACCCGACCAGAGGCCCATCGACTGTACCCCCAGTACTCCACCCCAGCTGGTCAGGCTGTCGTCTGTTGGGGGTCACAGCTCAATGCAGAGGTAGGAACGACTTCCCAAACGGAGGTGTCGGGGACCTCAGCCACCAGAGCAGGGAGTCCCTGACTGGCTGGCTCACCTGAATCAGCCGATGCAGGAATAACAAAGATATGTTCCATTATGTCAATATCTCCTGCTGCAAGACTCTGGTGTCAAGTTGGCGTATGGTACTGCCTCAAGGGAGCTCACCATGAGGCCCAGAACTCGCATGCAGAAACGCAGTAACGACCACCTGCGGGTCAGCGATAGTTTTACCTTGGCTCTGAGAGTCTGCAGTCTATCTGAAGGGAGAAACTTGCTTCCATGGAGGCCAGCGGTAAGCCTAGGCACTCCAGCGCTGAATCGGTATGAGAACCAGCTTTTTTTAGGTTCAACAGCCACCCAAATACCTGCAGGATTTGCATGGTGATCGTCACATCCTCCTTTCAATTCTGAGGCAGAAGCTGCTCTCAGAAGGAGGTCGTCCCAGTAACTACGAGTGCGATCTGGCGTTGTCTCAACGCCAAAATTGAAGTCAATACCTTGGTAAGGACTCGGGTTGCTGAAGCCAAGTCAAAAAGGGAGAGCCACAACTGGTAGTGGGCTTCCCCGACTGCATTTCGTAGAACCCTCTGATGCCCGATGCATGAGGGTATGTGCCAGTACGCATCCTAGGTGTCGAAAGACGCCAGGGAGTCCCCTTGACGGAGTGCAGCGACTACTGAGTGTGCTGATTCCACACCGAGCCTCTGTACTTAAAGCAATTAAGACTTTAAGGTCCAAGATTGGGCATACCCCTTCCTTCTTCGGGGTTTACAAACAGATTGGAGTAGAACCCCTGGAACCTTTCCGACACCGGTACAGACACTATCACCCTGAGGTTTAGCAGGTCCCATACTGCCCCCATGGGGCCTCACAGTGAGCCAGGAGTAAGGGTATGCTGGAAGGGAAGATCTGTTTGTTGGCCAAGAGAGGAACTCTGTCTTGTAGCCAAGGAATTTGGGAAACCCATTGGCCAGATAGCAGAGAGGCCCACCGGGCTGCAAACTCCCGAAGCCGACTTCCATACCCATATGATGGGCGGGGCAAACCTTCATGTGGTAACACCTTTTCTTGCAGGCTTGTTAGGCTTGCAATTCCAGGGACGCTTTCATCCCCAAGGGTCGTCCTGTTGGACTGGGAGAATTTTGCCAAAGCCTCGGACAGACAGAAAAGCCTCATTTGAGCAGAAAATAAGGGCCTTTGCTTGCAGCGTGGCATCTTAGTCTTCCTGGCCTGTGGGAGCAAGGTACTCTTGAGGATTAGGAGGAATTGTGATAATGTAGGAAGACTATGAAGTCCAATCCTCCATCCTCACAGAAAAATTCACTGAAAAGGGCTATTCACCACAAGCCTTATTACAATGTCGCACACAAGTCTTGAATATGGACAGGGCAAGTCTCCTAACCACAAAAGGAAAAAAAAAAACCTTCAGAGGGGATTTGGCATTCCTAACTGGCTTTAATCGACAATATACAGAGGTAGAAAAGATTTTTAGACAGTTTTTCCTCTTAAAAGATAAACATTTGAAATATTGCCCACAAATCCTCAATTTATTTATAAGAGAGCTCCGGGTCTGCGAAATAAAATTGCACCAAATATACCAGACCCTCCTAAAATTATGTCTACATTTTTGGATATGGAGGGCTTCCATTATTGCACTAGGTGTAAAGCACGTAAGATCACAAAGAGACCCAAAAGAAAAATAGAAATTTTTCATTCTGTGGTGACTAAGATTTTTTTTTAAATCAAACCGCTAATTACATGCGATTCTGAAAATGTCATATATGTAATACAATGTCCATGTCCCAAACGATACGTAGGTAGAACTACACGCAAGTTACATATTAGGATTAACGAACATTTAACAAACATCAAAAATGGGTTTGAGAAACAGTCTTTCAAACCATTTTAAAAGATTTCATAATAGGGACCCCACTTTAGTTACGTTTTTTGGTATAGATAAGATAAAAAAATGGAGAGGTACTAATCTTACGAAAGCGGTCTCATAAAATGATACAAAATGGTTATATACTTTAGACACTTTGCAACCTGCTTAACCTGTTTAAATATAGATGTTGACCTAAATTGTTTTAAAAAAAATTATTGTTTCGTTTCCTCAGTATTGTTATTATGGGTATTGCATATAAAGGAAGTTATGTAACATAGTAATGTGGTGGTATATGTATAAATAGTTTTATAAAAATAAATTTAAGAGAAATATACTGTCATTTATATTTTAGTTTAAATACATTAGAGAGAATTATTTTGTTAGTCATATTCTAGATGTATTTGTATACTTGGTATATTACCACGTTCCAACTCACCTGGCCTCATATGTTCGTTCCCTTTAGTGCCGAGGCAATGGCACTTTTAAATTAAGAGGCCATTTAGCTATTTTTGTTTTTTATGTTATTTTAAATAAAACGATATTATGCCATGGTCTGGTTCTCTCTGTATTTTTTTCTTGAGCAAATGTGGATTAAGCAGTTTCCCCATCAAGGTTGGCAGTTCCTTAAACCCGCTAAAGCTTCACCTGACCTTTCTTTTTAAATAAAGGGGTCAAGGTGAGTCGTAAGTAGGCTACTTACCATAATTTACCAGATGACGTGTTCGTGCATTTCTCCTAAGCGGTGACGGGACACAGGATTTATCCCACTTCAGCTTCACTATTTTTTATGTATATTTTAACTTTTTGAGTTGATTGATTTTATGGTATTCAATGTATATTGCAGTATGTATTGATTAGTAAGATACCTGCGGTACTATGAAGCACTAGAGCACTTTATTGTTATTTAAGGTTTATTATCTTCAGAGCCCCCTTATCACTTACAACCCCATCTCACGAAGGCAAGTTTTGCACTTTGAGGGGAGAAGCTTAAATATTCACACATTTTTAATTTTAATTTTAGTCTGAGCGTGGGGTATTCCATTTTCTTTTGGTTTATTCACTCTTCCCACCTGTGACTTTCTTAATAATGTCATCCAACGAGGCTCCAAGAGCAGCTCACCAAGGAAGGGTAAATCCATCAAGGCTTTTTCAAATGCCTTTCAGCCAAATCAGGCGCCTCAGCACCACTGACACTGAAACCCAGGATAACAGAGAAAACGTATCCAGAGCCACGTTCCAAACGTAGTTACGACCATGCACTAACTGGTCTGCTAGTTCCATGCAGATGGGAGTAGCCTGCTGTTTCTCCATTTTGCGGTGCAAAAGTTTTGCCCTTCAGTAAGTGTCTGCGACACAAGTGCTGTGGTCAGTACTGGTCATATTGCTGACCCCACAACTGTAAATAAGGAATGGGCCACTGCCTCGGTTCCTGCCTGTGGGGTCCTAGAACACAGGAACCTCTTTTACCAGGATCGTGGTTACTTTTATGTAACCTGGATACTGGGGGGTCCACGAACGGAGGAGCCGGCCCTTACTTAGGAATGCTTTCCTCAAGGGGGTAACGTACTGCCATGCTTTTTGTTTTTTTGGATGTGTTATGGTCGCCCCCACCCTTTCCTGTAAATGAACTTATCGAATAAGTCAGATACAGAAACATCTTGGGTATACGGGCTGGCTTACGGGACCCAAAAGGGACCGCTACCTCAGCGGAGGAATCTGCGGTGTCCTGAATTTTCAAGGTATCATGCACAGCTGTGATAAGTGCTCCGCTTTTGGCGCACGCGGACCCGGACGGGGACTCATCCTCACTGTCCAATCGGTCCTGGTCAGCGTCATCTGAAAAAGAGCAGGGGTCACCAGCATCAGTGGGGCCCGAGTCTGCATCAGAGCTCTCTCCAGGAGCTGGGGGGGGGGGCGCAGGGGATGCTTTTTACTGCACTTATGCCCATGCATCGCCTCCATCTTGGCAACGAACATGTTAAAGACTGCAGACAAGCGCCCAGAGGAACTGTATAGTCTGCAGGCGAACTGGTTGCAACTGCCTGGATTTCGGGGAAGAAACACCAGTTTCTGAAGCCATACTGACCCTACCCTGTCTGCCACCTGTTGGGGACTTACAACAGTGAGTGATGGCCCCACCCTCCTTACTGCTGCAGGTTGAGGGACCCCCACTGCAGCACTTGCCACCCTGACCGAGTTCTGCGCTGTCCAACTAGGTGTGCCTGTGTCCTCTGTAAGCTCCCAGATGCCTATGAGAGAAAACTGTGCTGTGCTGAGCCTTATGGAACAGCGCTGAGCATGAAAACAGTGTTTAGGCTACAACAAAATGGCCGAGTGCCCAGTATAAAGGACATAATCACAGGGAAAATGGCCACTGAACTACAAAAAAAATAGGATTTTTTGTACTCACAGTAAAATCCTTTTCCCTGTAATTCACTGACCGACACAGCTCCTCTCTGTCACATATGGGTTGTTAGCCTTACCACTAGGAGATACTGGGCATTGTTGTAATACAACACTCAGAACTCTTAGTTTCGCTGCAGAAACCAATACGTCAACAAGCAGTATAACGGAAAGGTAAAAGGAGGGGCGGGAATTACAGAGAAAAGGATTTTATGCTGAGTAGAAAAAATCCTATTTTCTCTTATATTCACTGACCGACACAGCTCCTCTGTCACAGATGGGACGTCCCCAAGCAGTGCCAAGCGAGGGGTGGGAAAAATAGCACAAAAATTCATCCACCATGGCAAGTGGGAAATAGTGAAACTTTACCCACAAAAACAACAGTGCGTTGTTAATTAAGGGTATCCACAACAGGAGTGATCACCCAAAAACAGCACCAACTGCGGAAGCAATGCAACAGTGCATTAACATAACAGTAACGTGTTTTTAATAGAAAACCAGGAAAAAATAGAACGTATACATTGCATATTCAATTGCAACTGCACGGCCGCTTGCAAAACCTTTACGGCCAAAACAGGCATCAGCCAATGCACTGCACATCTACCATGTAAAACGTGTGGACAGATGACCATGTCACCGCCTTAAACACCTGAGCAACAGACGCCTGGTGTCGGAAAGCCCAAGATGTTTTGATTGCCCTTGTGGAATGCGGTGTGACCGGAAGGGGGGGCACCTGCCCCTTCAAGGCGTAGGCTTGTACAACATTCTGTCTGATCCACCTGGAAATGGTGGCCAACAAGACCGCCATGCCTTCCTTTGGACCAGCCACCGAAAAAAAATTGTGAGTCTGACCTCCGAAAAGGAGCCGTCGTAGACAAAATACAACTTCAGAGACCGAACCACCTCCAGGGTGTGAAGGGCCACCTCCTTAGGGTGCTTCATCTTAGGACACCGAGATGGCAATACAATGTCCTCATTGATATTAAAAACCGAGACCACTTTCGGTAGAAAAGACGGTTGCGGACGCAACACCACCTTATCCTTGTGGAAAACCAGATAGGGCGACTTGCAAGACAAGGCCGCCAGCTCCGAAACCCTCCTGGCAGATGTGATGGCCACAAGAAAGACCACTTTCTGGGAAAGAGTCAACAGGGGAATCTCCCTGATATTTTCAAACGGCGGTCTTTGAGAATAACACCAGGTTCAGATCCCAAGGGGGTAATGGTGGACGCACCGGAGGGACTACATAACGAATCCCCTGAACAAAAGTATTCACGATGCCAGGGGTCGCTGAAAAAAAGACAGATATTTGTCCCTTAATGGTGTTTAATGCCAATTTCTGGTCTACTCCTTGCTAAAGAAACAGCAGGATCCTGTATATGGAAAAGGAGCGCGGATGCCATCCTTTCTCCTCACACATGGCGATATAGGATTTCCAGGTACGATGATATATCTTCCGAGAAGACAATTTTCACGCCCTTAACATGGTTGGGATCACCGAGTCCAACAGAGCCCGGCTCCTCAACACCTGGCTCTCAATAGCCATGCCGTTAAAGCCAGCGATGGTAAAGCAGGATGGAGAAATGGACCTTGCGACAGAAGGCCCTCTCGCAACGGTATTCGCCAAGGAGCGTCCGCCACCAGATGCACCAGGTCTGCATACCAAGGACGCTGAGGGCAATCTGGGGCCACCAGTATTACTGGGATCCCCTCGGTTTCCACTCTGCGAATCAGACGTGGTAACAGCTTCAGTGGAGGAAAGGCATAGATCAGCTGGTACCGATCCCACGGAGCCACCAGCACGTCTGACGCGTCTGCCCACGGATCTCTTGTCCTGCACATGAATCTAGGCACCTTCCGATTGGGACAGGAGGCCAGAAGATCCACGTCTGGTGTGCCCCACCTCAGGCACAGTGACCTGAATACCTCCGGATGCAATGCCCATTCTCCTAGGTCCAGCATCTAGCGACTCAGATAGTCCGCCTGCCAGTTCTCCACTCCCGGGATGTAAATGGCCGACAGGGCCGGTACGTGTCGCTCTGCCCACTGAAGTATGCAAGCAACTTCCCCATCAGCGGCTGAGCTTCTTGTTCCCCCTTGGTGATTTACGTTTGTCACCGCAGTGGTGTTGTCTAATTGGATCCTGATCGGACATCCTTTTAGTCTCATTGACCATGTGGAGAGGCACAGCCTAATTGCTCTCAATTTGAGTAGATTGATCGTAAATTCAGATTCTTCCATCGACCAGAGGCCCTGAGCCGACTGAAGTGCCATCACTCCACCCCAGCTGGATAGGCTAGCGTCCGTTGTGATCACTGTCCACTTTACAGGTAGGAACGATTTTCTGGACTGAATCACCGGGGACCTCAGCCACCAGATCAGCGAGTCTCTGACTGACTGGCTCACCTGGTTATGGCGAGCCAGGGACAACTGAGATTGTCCCATTTTAATCTCCTTCTGCAAGACACTGGTGTGGAACTGGGCATACGTACAAGCCTCGAAGGAGGCCACCATGAGCCCCAGGACTCGCATGCAAAAGCAAAGCGATGATCACTTTTGGTTCATCAGCAATTTTACCGTAGACCTGAGAGTCTGCAGTTTGTCTGTAGGGAGAAAAACTCTTGCTTCCATGGAGTCCAGCAGCAAGCCCAGGTACTCCAGAAGCTGGGAGGGTACAATCCCCAATTTCTTAAGGTTCAGCAGCCACCCCAATTCTTACAGAGTCTGCATGGTGATCGCTACATCCTCCTCTAATTCTGAGGCGGAAGATGCTCTCAAGAGGAGATCGTCTAGATATCCCACGTTGCCACAGCAACGCCAAGACTGGAGCCAATACCTTGGTAAAGACTCGGGGGGGGGGGGGGGGGGCTGATGCCAGACCAAAAGGGAGAGCCACAAACTGGAAGTGGGCTTCCCCGACTGCAAATCGCAGAAACATCTGAGCCTCAGGCATATGGGCATGTGCAGGTATGCATCCTGGATGTCTAAGGATGCCAGGAAGTCCCCTTGATGGAGTGCAGTGACTACCGAGCGAACTGATTCCATTCTGAATCTCTGCCCTATTACAAAGTGATTGAGGGCCTTCAGGTCCAAGACTGGACATACCTCTTCCTTCTTGGGAACTAAAGATTTGAGTAGAATCCCTGGAAACTTTCCGATTCCGTAACTGGTACAACCAACCCACGACTCAGCAGGTCCCTTACTGTCCCCAAGAGGGCCTCCCGGCGAACCGGGGAAACGGGTATGCTGGAGGGGAAGAATCTTTTCTGTGGCCAAGAGGGGAACTCTATCTTGTAGCCCGAGGAAATCAGATCACAAACCCATCGGTCGGACAGTCGTGAGGACCATCGGGCTGCAAACTCCCAAAGGCGACCCCACCAGCCGAAACAAGGGTGGGGACAAACCTTCATGCGGTAGCACTTTTTGTCGCAGGCTTGCTAGGCTTACGGTGCCAGGGATGTTTTTGTCCGTCCATGGCCATCCTGTCGAGCTGGGGACATTTTGTCGAAGTTCTGGGCAGACGAAAAAGCCATTTGTGCCTAAGGCATGGCTCCTTAGCCTTCCTGGCCTGTGGGAGTAGCGTACTCTTACCACCAGTGGCATTTTTAATTATGTCATCCAAAGAGGCTCCAAAGAGCCGGTCACCAAGGAAGGGAAGATCCGACAAGGCTTTTTTGGATGCCTGGTCAGCAGACCAGCATTTTAGCCAAATTAGGCGCCTCAGCACCACACCACAGCTGACACCGAATCCCTGGATAACAAAGGAAGAGTATTAAGAGTATCCATCACATATGTATTTAAGACCTTGCACTAGTTGGTCTGCTAGTTCCACGCAGAAAGGAGAAGCCCGTTGCTCTCCCAATTCACGGTGCAAGAGATTTGCCCACCCAGTCAGCATCTGCGACACTAGTGCGGATGCCAGTACTGGTCGCATGGCGGACCCCACAACTGTAAACAAGGAATGAGCCAATGCTTTAGCCTTTCTGTCCGTGGGATCCTTAAATGCAGGAGTCTCTTCTACCGGGATAGTGGTTACTTTATTTAACCTAGATACTAGGGGGCCATGACCAGAGGAGCCGACCACTTTTCGAGAAGTTTTTCATCAAAGGGATAACGCACCGCCATGTTTTTGGGGACCAAAAAGGTCCGTTGCGGTCTACCCCATTCCCTGTAAATGAACTTGTCAAAATAAGATACAAGAATAGATTAGGTGAACATGCTGGCTTGCGGGACCCAAAAGGGATCGGTACATCAGCAGAGGGATCTGCTGGCTGGCTCTTCAGGGTATCACGCACAGCTGTGATAACTGCTCCAACAAGCGCTTTGTTGCGCACTGACCCGGACGGGGACTCATCCTCACTGTCCGAACGGTCATGGTCAGCGTCATCTGATAGAACAGAGCAGGGGTCACCAGCCTCAGCAGGGCCCGAGTCTGCATCAGAGCTCTCCCCAGAGGAGGGGGGGCAGGGGCCTTTTTAATGCACTTTTCTTCCCACGCACCGCTTCCCTCTTGGCAACGAACGAATTGAGGTCCGCCGTCAGGGTGTCCATGGGCACTGCGCAGTCCGCAGGTGACCCGGTTGCAATTGCCTTGATTTCGGGGGAAGAAATACCAGTTTCTGAAGCCAAGCTGACCCTACCCTGTCTGCCACCTGAAGGGGACTTAGGACAGTGATAGTCCCACCCTCCTGCTGCCGCTGACTGGGGGGGCTCCTATCCACCAGACTCACCACCCTGAGGAGTTCTGCGCTGATTACAAGCAGTGTCTGTAGCCCCTAGGTGTTCCCAAGTGCAGAGGGACCAAAACTGTCAGTAGCAGCTGCCGAAATGAGCGATAAAACGATCTGTAAAAACGTGCTCAGGCTTCAAGAAAGTGGCCGCCCGGCGTCCAGGAAACACAGGAAAGAAAGGCTGTGAGAGCACATGTCATGCTGCTGCTAGAGAACTCCGACAATGCGCTCAGGCTTCCAAAAAATGTCCGCCAGAATAGGAATCACATAGAAAATGGCTGCTGAAACCCATACAGCCTGCTTGGCCCACACCTAAAATGGCCGCCATACATTGCCATGAGGGGAAAATAAAAAAAAACCCTGCAGAGTCACAGCGCTGCCCCAACACAGTAAAACCTCACAGGACCCAGAACCACTGTTATCAAACCAGCCCCCCATGACAGGTGAGAACCCACAGAGAACCCTTGTATAGGTACACACACACCGCTCAGCAGTCACATGCAGCACCCCCCCCCCCCCGGAGGGAGGAGAGAAGGAAGATAGGGACAGGGGAGAGAAGAGAGAGAAGAGAGGGAGGTGAAGTGGGCCCCGAATCCATCTCCCAGGGAATGCCCAGCTGCTCAGCCCCACCAAAGCAGAGAGAGCTGTACTTACCAGTCCTGAAGAGCTGGGAGACATTCCATTACAGACCCACACACTGATCAGTACAGGGTGGCTGTTGGCCTCGGCATACTGTGGGCCTGACATCAGTAGCCCAGTCATATGTATGCCCCGGAGCATAAAGCTCACGACCACCTCTGGAGCTGAGGTATGTTGTGGCCTGCCGAGCCGTAGCTGCGACCTGCACACGCTTGATGGCCGGACTGGGGAGACTACAAGGATAAGTGAACCAGCCTGTCACCCAGCCGGCAGTTGATAGAAGATCACAGGATCATTCATCTTGCGCAAAAAGTGAAGCTTTTACATAAAAACATGGACCTGATGAGCCCACAGGGATCCTAGGTCTATCTCCTTCACCAGGCAAAATAAAACTGGTTTCTGCAGAGGCAGAGTGGAGGGTTGCTAGCTAAGGGACCGCCCCCTGGGCAGAACTAAGAGTTCTCAGTGTTGTATTACAACTATGCCTAGTATCTCCTAGTGGTAAGGCTATCAACCCATCTGTAAAAGAGAAGAGATGTGTCGGTCGGTGAATTACAGAGAAAATGGTTTCTGACCATGCTTCTCCCTGATCACACCAAAAATGGCCACGAGCACTGTATACAGAGAGGGACAGTGAAACGCAGGTAGAGGAAATGGAGACAAACAGCGCTACAGCAATCAGCAGACATAGACCTCCAGACACCCAGGGGAGAGACAACAGACATCAAGGGCACAGTCACCAAGAGCAGCCCCCCACCCAAGGTGAGAGCCCCCCCAGGGGGCCCCTGTCCATGTGGCACACACACCACTCAGCAGCCCATGCAGCATCCCTCACGGGGGAGGCAAGATAGGGACAGGGAGAGAAGAGAGGGAGGAAAGGGACCCCCGAATCGACCTCCCAGGGAATGCCCAGCTGCTCAGCCCCACCGAGGCAGGGAGAACTGTACTTACCAGTCCAGACAAGCTGGGGAACATTCCATCACATACCCACTCTGATCACTATGGGGTGGCTTCTGGCCCGGCAGACTGTGACCCAGATATCAGTAGCCCGGTCATATGTGTGCCCCCGGAGCATTACGCTCACAGGCCGCCCCTGGAGCCTGGGGGGCATGTCGTGGTCGACCCAGTGCGGAGCTCTGGTCTACACACCCTCGCTGGTCAGGCTGGGGAGACTACAAGGATAAGGGTATCCAGCCTGTCACCCAGCCGGCTGTTGATAGCAGATCACAGGATCTTAATCTTGCGCAACAGGCAAACTTCTGCAGAAAAAATACCAGGACCATCTCCTTCCCTTACGCAGAAAAAAAAATGGAGGCTGCAGAAAGCAGGCTGGAGGGTTGTTACTGAAGGGACCGCCCCTTGGGTGGAACTAAAAAGTTCTGTTTTTTGTACATGTAAACATGTTCTGCCTAGTCCTCTCCTGAAGGTGGCGTAACAACCCAATGGTCAAGAATAAAGGAGCTTTGTCAGTTAGCGAACATAAGAGAAAGTAAATTGCCAAACGATCTATGGCCCTGGTGCTAGGTATTCCTCTAGTCTTAGAGAGGTAATAAAAAACCTTGCAAATTCCATGCAGAACAATCAAACTCGAGTGTACTTTTTTAGAGAATTTAAGGATGGAGATCCTCACCAACAACAAAAAAAAACCCCACGGACTCATGGTGTGGGGTAGGGTTATAAAGGGAAGCCCAGGAGCATATCCAATAATGCATTGCCAGTGTCCAATCAGAAGGTAGCAGGCTATAACCCCAGGGTCTATGAATATGAAGCCCATGTCCAGTACTTTTTTTCCCCTGAAAAAAAATGTTTATTGAACACACACACCCATGTCCAGTACTTTATGATTAAATTTGATTACCATTCCCCATTCTTTCACAGCTATTGCTGGTCAGATGTGAAATATGAGAGGGTGCCTAAACATGGCCTCAATAAATAGGTACTGGTAAATGAGACAGCAAGGAGGAAAGTTATTTAAAACATGTAAAAAAATAAAAATAAAAAGTGCTACTTACCACAATATCCTCCTCTGTGACCCTTGGATGCAAATTACTCACAGTCATTTTTGTGCCTTCAATAGGGCTAAAAGCAGGCTAAAAAAAAAAAACAAAAAAAAAAAAAAACACACATTTAACCACTTCTGGACCAAGCCTATGTCTGACACTTGTTTTACAAGTTAAAACCAGTAAATTTTTTCTAGAAAATTACTTTGAACCCCCAAACATTATCAATATATATATATATATATATATATATATATATATATATATATATATATATATATATATATATATATATCCCTAAAGCATTGGTTCTCAACACCTGTCCTCAGGACCCACTAACAGGCCAGATTTTAAGTATCACCTTGGGGAGATGTAGACTAGAATACTGCAATTACTGAGCAGCAAATTATATCACCTGTGATGTATTTCAGTTATCTTGCAAACCTGACCTGTTAGCGGGTCCTGAGGACAGGTGATGAGAACCACTGCCCTAGACAATAACATGGCAGTCTTTCAAATGCTGAATACAACCCCGTGCTCACAGTAAAGCACTGCTCGTTTAAGCGGCACTGCAGGTGGTAGTGGGGGCGCTTTAAACCGAAAAAGGTTAACAAGGGGTTAAAAGTGCCTGAAGAGAGTCACAGCTGAAGGACTTTGCAGGCACTTTGGCAACACTGCCAATTCGTTTCAATGATGCTTGCAGGACTTTTCTTCCCGTTCTGTTCACATAGAGGTGGCTTGAGAGGCGCTTTTCAATCGCTTTTCAGGTGCTATTTTTAATGCCAAAAACACTTGAAAAGTGACCTTATTGTTGTCACAAGGAAAGTTAACATCTCTTGTGACCGTAATAGGCAGCAACAGTTACTCTTTATGGAAGGATTTGGGGTTTAATACTTTGAACTTCACAGTACTCACAGTATTCCAAAAAGCTGATTTTTGACATTTTAAGTTTTTTTAAATCTGTGCCATTGGCAGCCGAGTAAAGAGGAAGGGGCGTCGCTTCCGTTCTTTTACATAGAAGACCCGATCAAAGCCACATACATAATGTATATATTATATATATATATATATATATATATATATATATATATATATATATATACATATACACACACATACACACATGCATATTTATAATTATATTGTTTGGGGGCTCTATATAAATTGATATAGTCAGAAATAGTTTCGTATGAATAGTCCATTAGATAAAGTGAATGATACCAAATCAAAAACAGAAGACAATTACATTTTTGTTGATGTAAGGTCACTCCTTTGCAGAATGTATGCGTGATTGGGGGAGGCAGAAGGACCATTTCCAATTGAGGTCATAAACAAGTCTGTACTGGATGTAAAGACTCTGGTGTAGAATGACCCCGTGTTAGCTCTTCCGAGTGAATTCTAATAAGTAATGTATGCAACTGCTGCCGAATTCTGCACAGTAGGTGTACTGGTTTCTTTCTGAAACTTTCAGGAGCATTACTTAAGACAGTAAGTGACATAAGGTTTTAACCCCAATATTTTCTATTGCATGATGAATAGGGACAAAGTATGTAGTGGTCATATTAGAAGCCTTAAAAGGGGTTTTAAAAATAGGATTTTTGTACTCACCATAAAATCCTTTTTTCTGAAGTAAATTGACGGACACAAAAGCTCTTCTTAACCTTAGGCCGCGTACACACGGGCGGACTGTCTGACGGACTTGGTCCTCAGAAACGTGTTTCAGCGGACAATCCGCTCGTGTGTGGGCTTCAGCGGACTTTTTCAGCGGACAGTCTGGCGGACTAAGTCTTTCGGAATTTCCGTAATATTGTCCGTCCAAACTTGGTTTCAGCAGACAGTCCGCTCGTGAGTAGGCTAGTTCGACGGACTAAGTATGGCGCATGCTCAGAAAGGATTTACACGGCCGAAGGTTGCATTGCAGTGTATTGGACGTCGAATTTCTAGTCCCGTCGTACGTGCCGTACACATCATCGCGCAAGCTTTCAGCGGACTGTTTGTTCGTCGTGTGTGGTCAAGTCCGTTTATTCAAAAGTAGGACGGACTGTCTGTCGGATTGTCTGACAGACTTAGTTGGATGGATAGTCCGCCCGTGTGTACGCGGCCTTAGGATTATATCGCCCATTTAGGAGAGGACTAGGCAGAAAGTATTAAAAACAGCAACACTTGCACAGTACCGCCCGGGGGACAGTCCTACTGGCTATAACCCCTCACATTCAATCCAGCAGCTCAGTTCATCAAAAGCAGTACAAACATAAATAGGAGGGGTGGGTGCTGTGTCTGTCAATGAACTTCAGAGAAAAGGATTTTACGGCGAGTACAAAAATCCTATTTTCTGTATCGTTCACTGACGGAAACAGCAGCTCTTCTTGACCTTAGGGATGTCCAAAAGCAGTGTCAAAGAAATGAGGGGTGGTAACAGCAAACAATAACTCCCCCCATAACAACCAGAGCTCCACAATGGAGGAGTTGCAACCTTAAACAGCTGCCTGCAAAACCTTGCGGTCGAAGCAAGCATCCGAAGTTACGCTCACATTAACCTTATAAACGTTTGTAAAAGTGTGAACTGACTACCAGGTCGCCGCCTTACACGCCTGGGAAACTGAGGCTTGATGTCAGAAAGCCCAAGAGGCACCAATTGCCCTGGTAGAATGTGCTGTGACAGGAAAGTGGGGCGCCCGTCCCCTTATGGCATAAGCCTGAACTACAAACAGAAAAACAAAACAGCGCCAACCTAAGTGCAGTAGTATAATCCACATTTATTTATTCAGAAGGTAGTACACTCACTCTTTGTAGTAGAAAATTAGGCACATCATGTTTTTAAAAGATGTTCTGTCACAGGACTCCAAGGAAAGATGGATGATCGATCCTCTTGCGCTGTAGCCTCTCGTCCGATGGCGCTGGTGGATTCCAGAATCTCTGGCTCTGATTAGCGAAGCGTCACGGAGGTCAAGCGGTAGGGTGTATGGTGTCGTGCTAAGATGACATCAATGTGTGCACGCGTTCGGAGGATGCGTGCTCCTTCATCAAACATAACATTCCCCATCTTAGAAGTGGTCAAATAGGGAAGAAGCGGAGCTGATTGGCTAGAATGATCTTAATGTCGCCCTATTGTGAGGCGTGGTTAAAATAGCTAACGCTGTGTTTCTCATGAATGGGGAAAAAAGTAAAACACTGACCTCTGTACATATTAAAGGCACACAAGCCGGCTGACATACATTTTTGACAGAAAGCAATTTCATGCATCATAAGATCAAAACAAAGAGAAAGCAAAACCAAACAATACATAATATAGAGGCTAAAAGCAGGAATTGTATATACATGAGTGAGTGATCAACAAAAAAAAAATATATAAAAATATTAATACATGCATATATATATATATATATATATATATATATATATATATATATATATATATATATATACACACATACACACACTAGAAGACATGTTCATGTAGACACACGTATAAAGAAAAATGAATTAAAAAGAAAATTTATGATTTTGGCTGAAGAAAATATGAAAAAAAAAATATATATATATATATATATATATATATATATATATATATATATATATATATACATACACACACACACACATAAATGCACACATATACATACATTGTGCAACAATAGGGATGTATCAGAAGTTATTACATTTACGTCTTAGATGAGTACTTACTTGGGCCAATTTCTATATATATAAAAAGTTTATGAATTTTTTTGTAATGAACAGAACCTGTAGGATAGTAATAAAAACCCTCTCAGAACACAATCTATATAGGTCGGTATATTGATGATATTATCATCATATGGGACAAGACAGGACCACCTATAGATGATTTTGTAGTCTACTGTAATGCCAATGATCTAGGCCTATCTTTTTCATTTGAATCCAGCCCAGATAGCCTAGCTTTCCTGGATCTCAAAATTTGTCATACAGATAATACCATCTTTGCAAAAAATTACATCAAGCCTATAGCAGGAAACTCATATCTACATTTTCAAAGTTGTCACCACCCAAGATGGATATCCAATATCCCAAAAAAGCCAATTTAACCATCTAAACCGAAATTGTACTCATAATTCTGATTATATCAAACAAGGTACTCTATTAAAAACAAAATTTGAGGAAAAAGGTTATCCTTCCGCTCTAATAGAAGAAGCATATACTAATTTTCTTGACACCCAGTCTGAAACCGCTCACGATCGACCTTCTTTACATGAAGCTTCAGACACCCAACACACTTTCTCCACAGCTTCATACTACTAGATTTATTACCCAGTATCACTCTCAGTACAAAAAAAATGGAAAGAATTTTTCGAAAACATTGGGGGATCCTTCTGGAGGACGCCATGTTAAAGTCATTAATCACTAATGTACCAAAAATCACATACCGTAGAGCTAGAAGTGTAAAATGCTTTATCGCCCCGAGCAAACTAAAATCTACACACAATAAACCCAGATCCCCTAGGACCTTTCACGCTAAATGGCATGTATCAATGTAAAAAGTTAAAATGTCTTACTTGTAAATTTGTATGTCATCGTCAGAAATCTTTTACTACAAAGGGTAATACGTACCAACTTAAAGAATTGAACTGCTCCTCAGATTTCGTAGTATACACTATTCGCTGTCCCTGTAAGTTACTCTACATTGGAAGCACTATTCGAACACTTAGAGAAAGGTTCGGAGAACACCGTAGATCAGTAGAAGGCGATTCTAATTTAACTATTAAGACATTTTAAGGAATATCATCAGGGTTCCACTGAGCGTATGCAGCTGTGGGTAATAGAGCAGGTGCCTGGATCTTTCCCCCCTGCAGAGCGCTTCAAGCGGCTCTGCGAGAGGGAAACCTGCTGGATATACACGCTCGATGCCCTCACGCCTGGTGGTTTAAACGAGGATATAGAAACCAGCTCAGTCATTTAATTAGGGTCCTTATATGTAGGTATGTGTGTGCACATATGTATATTATATATATATATATATATATATATATATATATATATATATATATATATTTGTATGTATGTGCATATATATGTATATATGTTTAAAATTCATAGTTTTTTTTTTTTTTTTAGTAGTTTTTTCCTTGTTTCCAGTTTTTTATTCCTTTTTTCCGCTTATTCCAATTTTTTATTCTCGTATTAATATTATATTATTAATATTATAGTATTATTTGATTTTCATCTATTTTTATTACTATCCTACAGGGTCTGTTCATTACAAAAAAATCCATAAGCTTTTTTATATATAGAAATTGGCCCAAGTACGTACTTATCCAAGACGTAAATGTAATAACTTCTGATACATCCCTGTTGTTGCACAATGTATGTATATGTGTGCGTGTATGTGTATATATATATATATATATATATATATACATATATATATATATATATTTTTTTTCATATATATTTTTTCATATTTTCTTCAGCCAAAATCATAAATGAATTTTCTTTTTAATTCATTTTTCTTTATGTGTCTACATGAACATGTCTTCTAGTGTGTATATATATATGTATTCATATTTTTTTTTTTTGATCACTCACTTATGTATATACAATTCCTGCTTTTAGCCTCTAAATTATGTATTGTTTGGTTTTGCTTTCTCTCTTTATTTTTTGATAATCTTATTATGATGCATGAAATTGCTTTCTGTCAAATATGTATGTCAGCCGGATTGTGTGCCTTTAATATGTACAGAGGTCAGTGTTTATTACTTTTTTCCCCATTCATGAGAAACACAGCGTTGGCTATTTTAACCACCATCATTCTAGCCAATCAGCTCCACTTCTTCCCTATTTGACCACTTCTAAGATGGCAAATGTTATGCCTGATGAAGGATAGAGCATGCTCCGAACGCGTGCACGCATTGACATCATCTTAGCGCGACTCCATACACCCCACCACTTGACCTCCATGATGCTTCGCTAATCAGAGCCAGAGACGCTGGAATCCACCAGCGCAACTGGACGAGAGGCTACAGCGCAAGAGGATCAATCATCCATCCTTTCCTTGGAGTCCTGTGACAGAACATCTTTTAAAAACATGATTTGCCTAATTTTCTACTACAAAGAGTGAGTGACCTTCTGAATAAATAAATGTGGATTATACTACTGCACTTAGGTTGGCGCTGTTTTTGTATTTCTGTCTGTATATCTCCTAAAGGTGCCTTCTACCCTTCAACATGCTGCCACAGCTCTTGTGCAACAAATCCAAGTGACTACAGACTTGATTACATTGAACTATTTGATTTTTAACATTAAATTTTAAACTTTGCTTTTTGGACCCCAGACATTTTCCTACTGTTCTAGTACCTCCTCCTCCCTCCCTCTTGTTGGTTGTATCTATAGCTATAGTTCATAATTTTTGTGTGAACTACAATCTGTCTAATCCACTGAAAGATAGTGGCTGATGAGACCGCCAGTCCCTTCTTCGGACCAGCCACCAATACAAACAGCGAGTCCAACCTCCGAAAAGGGGCCGTAGCAGACAGATACACCCGCAGAGCACGGACCACGTCCAAGTTAAGTAAAGCCACCTCTTTGGGGTGTGACGGCCGAGGACATAAGAATAGAAGCCCAATGTCCTCATTTAGATTAAAGGCCGAAACAACCTTTGGTAGAAACTAAGGCTGCGGACGCAGCACTGCCTTAACCTTGAGGATCAAGTATGGAGATAAGGCAAACAACTCAGAAACCCCCCTGGCAGATGTATTGGCCACTAGAAAGACTACTTTGTAAGAGAGTGTCAATAAGGGAATCTCCCTAATGTTTTCAAACAGCGGTTTCTGAAGCACTGAGAGCACCAGATTCAAATCCCACGGAGGCAGCGGATGTTGAACTCCCTGAACAAGCGTACTCACTAATGAATGAGTCGCCAAGGGACGCTGAAAAGACAGCCAAAGCTGATATCTGATGGCACAAGTATTCCTGCGCTACCACTAGTATGCACTAAAGGAACTGCTGCGTCCACCGAAATGGATCAAACCATATCCACTTTGTGCAACAATAAGGGGTATATTGGTGTCTGGCTGTTCTCGTTTAGAATTGCTATACAAAGAAAAATTAGTCTTATCTGCCTGGTTCAAGGGACAGATCTCTAATAGTCAACGGACCAAACAAAAGATACAATTGTCTATTGACTCTTATACGTTAATGCCACAAATGGCCTGTGGAGATGTCATAGGGGCCACTGATTACAGTGCAGCTGTATTTAGATGTGGGTCTCACATGGACATAAATAAATAATAGAAAAAGTGCAAAGTGCCGAAAATAAAGGTATCAAAGTGCAAAATGTCTCCTAAAAATATTTTCAGTAAACACACTACAGGGGTGACTCCTCCAAAAGGTGTTGTGTGTAGAATCAGAAGTGAACAATAGTGGTATTTATCTAAAAATCTATATACACGATATAAAACTCAAACATCATTGATAAAAATAATACAAATAAAAAATAAGCGCACTACAGAGACAACTGTAACATGCGTTGTGTGTATGAAATCAGGAGTAAACAATAGTGATATTTATCTAGAAATCTATATATCAGATATATAACTCAAACATAATTGATAAAAATAATATAAATAAAAAAATAAAAAAAAGTATAAAAAATATATAAACGCACTACAGAGACAACTGTGACATGCGTTAGATAGATATCTTTAAGTTACTATATAGATTATCTATTCAGTTGCATATATAGGTGTTCAATTCAAAAAGAAAAAACCTCCCCCACTTCTGGCTTCGTTTAAAAATGAATTCCCCTACCATTGGTGCCCTGTCTCCCTCAAGTACCTTGGCATTAATTTAACTGCTACATATGATTCCTTATACGTAGCGAACTTTGTTTCTCTGATTGCGGAAACACATAGTTTGCTCCGAAGCTGGTCGACTTGCCCGCTATCCCTCCTGGGTAGGATTAATGTACTAAAAATGGCCATACTCCCTAAGTTTTTATATCTCTTTGAAACGTTACCAATTGCTATACCCATGCCTCAGCTTAGAAATATTCAACGGGCCTTCACCAAATTCATATGGGGAAATAAAATGCACAGAATCGCCCAGACCGTGGTCTTTGCTCCACGATCCCAAGGGGGGTTGGGAGCCCCTGATATATTGAAGTATTTCTATGCGACTCACCTCCTGCCGGCTATCTCCTGGTCATCGTATTTCGCTTCCAGTAGATGGTCGGAACTAGAGATGAGCGTTGTCAGTCCGGTTCACCCATGCTCTATGCTGTGGTCAGATTTGCCCTCATCTATGGTCCAGCTTAGACGCATACTTCTTGGGCCGATGCTATTTTCTTTATCCATATGGAAAAAATGTCACAAGAGGTTCTCTCTCTCTTCTCCATGCTCACCTTTGCTGAATGTTATTTTCAACCCAGACCTTCCAGACAGCCTTTCCCTGAAGAACATGTTCCCCTGGTTTAGTTCGGGTATCTTCCAACTTCGCCACTTGGTACATCCGATATCCCGTAAATTTCTATCCTTTTTAGAGCTTCAGAATAAGTATGATATCCCGAACCAACTTCTTTTCTCATATCTTCAATTCAAACACTATTTTCATTCCAGATCCCCAGATCTGGCTTTGGTCAACCCTAGTACCTTTGAAACCTTATGCTCCCAGGGTCCTTGCCAGAAGGGTCTAATATCCTCCATATATAGCATACTTCATAACTCAACCACCCCCAACACGGACACTCACCTCTATATGAGAAGATGGTCCTCTGTTTTACAGTCTCCCTTAACTATCTCTCAATGGCAGGATATCTGGATGTCTACCTCCAAAGTCTCTAGGTGTGTGGAGCAGAGAGAGACGGCTTATAAGATACTGATGTTCTGGTACAAGACTCCTGAAATGTTGCATAAATACGATCCCTCTATATCTAAGCTGTGTTGGAGATGTCTGCGACATGAGGGCACTCATTATCATATTTTTTGGAGTTGCCCTATGATTGTACCCTTTTGGTCTATTGTCCAATCCCTGCTCCATACTGTGCTGGGGATTGATATCCCTTTGGATCCTAGGCATTATTTATTGGGCTTGCCGGTGGCAACACTATCTAAAAGCGCTAAGAAGCTGACAGCTTATGTCCTTCTAGCTGCCAAAAGAGTGATTCCTGCGCTTTGGCTGTCCTCCTCCCCACCCACTCACTCGCAATTGATATCCGCGGTGGCAAACATACGCAGAATGGAACATATGACTGCCTTGGCACAGGACTCCCTACCTAAATTTTTTAAAATACGGGATAGATGGGACAACTCCATACTGAACCCTGAGGCAACACCCTACTGTATGGATGTGAGCCCCCGAGTCAGCCTCCCTGAGGCTTCCCCCCGGGATCCTATCCCTGCATCACCTATATAGTTTACGGCATTTGGTTTACTTATGCATCTTTACTTGCAGACCTGTGGTGTATCCTTTTTCCTTTCCCCCCTATGTTTTATATCAAGATATCAACATTTGATGTCCCGCCTGCGGCGGTTTTTGCTGTTGCATTTGCAATGTTAATTTTGTCTGTATGTATTGAAAGCAATCTTATTTTTGTTCTGTAAATGAAAAATTTTTCTCAATAAATATACATAAAAAAAAAAAAAAAAAAGAAAAAACCTGACAACAATGAATGGGTTAGTGAACCAAGAAAGTGCTATATTCAATAAGTGCAAATGAGTAAAAAATGAAAATACAAAATGGTAAGACAAAAAATCTGTAGAAATAAAAAAAGTGGCTGAAACAAGCTTGTAAGCATAAATCAATAATCCAAAAAAAAGGTCAATTAGTAAACCCTATACAGAGCCAAATTTCCACTGTGCATTAAAACAGAACTCCAAACTATATCTAATGCAGTGTACACCCTTAATACGAGTATTTCAGATAGAGGGTGTCTTTAAGGATCAATAAGCAAGTATTTCAACACAAAAAGAAAACCATATACATTCTTCAGTAAAAATATATAGTCTCTTCTAAAGTGCCAGTACTTTTTTGTGACAGGTTGTGTGCATTCCAATCAAGTGACCTCTTCCCAGAGTTTTATCCACTGTGACCATACACTCAAGTGGGCAATGGCCCCTTACCTTATGGTAAGGAGTTAATCGCATATAAGTAAAGGTCCCTTTAAGGCGCTTCTCTCCAACTCCACAAACTTCTCCTTTTTGTTTCTTTTTACTCTGTGGAACCCAATGGATCAAAAAAGAGGGGGTATCAAAGTGTAGTATTTTAAAACGTATCTTTTTTTTTTCACTTGCTGTATTTTTTATTGATACTTTTTCAGATATAAATAACAGTGTTATACATTATAAAAAAAAACAGGTTACATATCGAGCAAGCTAAAACGCTAAAACTGCTATACCCCGCCTGCTCGTTGATACCTGCCCTCAATGCACTTTTCCCCCCGCCCCATCCCCCCCAAACCTCCCACCCATCCACCCACCCCACCTCGAGCACGCAGCGCCGGCAACGACCGTCCCGGTCGTAGCCAGATAGCTATATCAGTACGAACAAGAATAGCAAAAAGGAAAGAGAAAAGAAGAAGAAAATCCTCCCCACGATCCGCCCCTAAGAGATTCCGCCTGGGGGGGGGGGGGGAGGGAAAAATCTCCTCCCTACCACCCACCCAGCGGGTACTGGTCCGTTCTTATGTTGACCTCACTCCACAGGGAACCCCATGTCACTCAACCAAGGATTCCATAATATCTCAAATTTTCTTAAATTATTTAGCTTTATAAGCATTGCTCTCTCACACCATACTATAGAGTTGATTGCGTTGACCCATTGTCCAGTTTCCGGGGGATTTTTAGCTTGCCAATTTATTGCTATCAGTCGCCTAGCTTGATACAAGCATTTCAGGACAGATGGCTTAATTAGCAGAGGAATTTTTGTCTCTTCAAATATCCCCAGCAAACAAGCTCTGGCCTCAGGTTTCAGGGTGGTCTTAAAAGCACTGTTTATTTTAAGAACTATTTCTAGCCAATAGCTATACAGTTTTGGGCATTTCCATACCATATGGAAGAGATCTCCCGGTGCCCCGCATCTAGGGCATTCGTCACTAGGTTTCCTACCCATTTTCCACAGCTTCTGGGGGGTATAGTATGCCCGGTATATAAGGAGCAGATGGGACACTCGCTGAGATGGAGATATAGAGGCCAAGTGCCCCTGTTCGAGCGTCTTAGCCCATTGTTCCTGGGATATCGGGCCAACGTCCCCTATCCAGCCCTGCCTACTCTTGGCTGGGCCTTCGCCTTTCAAAAATCTTCCTCTAAGCTTTGTATATAACCGCAAAATCTGGCCTTTTGCATGCCTTCGGTCCATAAGGCCCTGGAGCTGGGGGATTTCGGTTCGCTCGATAGCGAGTGTCCCGTATTGGGCTTGAATTCCGTGTCTCAGCTGTAAATATTTATAGAACGTCCTATTAGGGACATTCAATTCCTGTCTAATAGCTTCAAAGGACTTCATTACGTTCCCCTTGTAAAGATGCACCATTCTATTAATCCCCTGGCTATCCCATTCCAGAGATCTATCTATCTTGTTTAGTTCAGAGAGATGGCGATTACGCCATAGGGGGGTATAGGTAGTTACTCCCACGTATCCCAACTTTTGCTTTGCTTGCTGCCATACCTTCCTCATTAGGATATTAGTAGGGCATCTATGGATAAATGAGTTAGCCTCCAGGGCTTCGGGTACCAATTTATGGGGTGCTTCTAGCATCATCAACTTATGGTTTATAGGCCCCCCCTCTTGGAGCCCCGCCCCCTACTAAATGCTGAAGTTGGGCAGCCAGGAAATATGCACCCAGATGGGGTATGGCCAACCCTCCCTCCGCTATGGGGAGCTGCAGCGTATGTAACCCTATCCGGGCATGCCCCTTTTTCCAGATTAATTCCCGGATAAGCGAATCCATGGTTTGAAACCATTTCTGGTTAATCCAGATTGGGGAATTATGTAAAATGTAAAGTATTTGGGGCTGCCAGAGCATTTTTACTAGGCTGCAGCGTCCCGCCACCGAGAGAGGGAGGCCGCACCATCTGTTAAGTTTCGTCTTCATTTTCAGCAGTAGTGGTGCTAAATTCTCGTTAGCGTATTGGCTTACATCCCCAGATATCCAGATACCCAGATACTTCAGCTTAGTCACCGTCTCCAAGCCTACTATCATTGGCGGCACGCCCTGTTCCCCAGGCCTGGACAATGGTAGGAGGGCTGATTTACCCCAGTTGATCTCTAGGCCCGATTGTTGGCCAAACTCACCCATCAATTGAACCACTCTATTCAGGGTGGAGTCCACATCTCCAATAAAAAATAGGACGTCGTCCGCGAATAGAGCAATTTTTTCCTCATCTCCACCCCGCCGAAATCCCTGTATGTCCGGGCAAGATCTTACCAGGACCGCCAGGGGCTCCATGGCCAATACAAATAGGAGGGGGGACAGCGGGCACCCCTGCCTTGTACCTCTCTCCAGCTGGAATATTTCAGAGACTTCAGTACCCATCTTGATTTTGGCCCTAGGTTTATTGTACATTAGTTTTATCCACTGGATAAATAGGGGGCCAAATCCCAACCTCTCTAGGACCCTCCACAGATAGCCCCATTCCAAGCTGTCAAAGGCCTTAATGGCATCTAGTGCTAAAATAGCTCCCACCCCCTCGTTATCCCTGGGTATTTGAACGTTGAGAAAAACTCTTCTGATGTTGGTACTGGTTGCCCTACCCGGGATAAAGCCCGACTGGTCTGGATGTATGAGTTTGTGAATATATGTATTTAACCGAATTGCTAGTGCCTTAGCTAGTATTTTAATATCCGAACATAGAAGGGATATCGGCCGGTATGATGGAACTTCCTGGCAGTCCTTCCCCTCCTTCAAAATTAGAATAATATTAGCCTCCAGCATCGAGGCGGGAAGTTCACCCGTCTCCAGTGCATAGTTCAATGTCACCAAGAGTTCCGGTAGTAGCGCATCCCCATAGCGTTTGTAGATTTCTACTGGTAGGCCATCTGGTCCTGGAGATTTATCGTTGGGCATTGCGGCTACTGCGTTTTTTAATTCTTCCAGCGTAAGTGGTGACTCAAGGGATAGTTTGTCCTCTAGTGATAATGTTGGGATTGCTGTCTGAAATAAAAAGTCGGTGGCTGGGTTATCTTGTCCCTGGATGGCGGATTTATATAAGTTTTTGTAGTAGTCATGGAGTACCCTCATGATCGCGGGGGGGCTGGAGACAAGGTCGCCTGTTGGAGACTTAATTACCTGAGCTACTGTTGGCGCACCATTAGTTTGGACCAGGAGGGAGAGAGCTCTGCCTACCCTTTCTCCTTTGCCAAAGTAATGCCGACGCTGAAATATCCGCCTATTCTCTGCTTTTTTTAGAAGAGCCATTTTATAGACTTGTTGACTAGCCAACCATTCCTGCTGGCTTGCAGTCGATGGAGCTTCTATATATGCTTGCTCTGCCTGGGCGACCTTGTTTCTTATTACTAGGTCCTGTTCTCGAGCTTTCCTCTTAATTATTGCAACTTGTTGTATTAATGTGCCCCTGATGTAGGCTTTTAGGGAGTCCCAGACTATACCAGAAGGGGCAGAGCCCCTATTTATTTGAAGAAATTCCCCTATCTTATCCTGGGGGGGGCTTGGGCCGCCCATTAGTACCAACCAACCAGGATTTATCCTCCACTCCCTTGGGCCTGATCTAGCGCCCAAAGACAGTATCATGGACAAAGGGGAGTGGTCTGAGACCCCCCTTGCTCCGTATTCTATCTTATTTTAAAACGTATCTAGTTTATTAACAAGAAACTTCACACAGGGTACTCACAATTTCATTCATTAAAAAACTGCCCATCTCCAACGAGCGGCGAACTCACGTCTGTGTATACCAGCAATGAGTGTCCTTCCCGTCCCTACACGTGACGTCACACCACGTGACTTCATCAGGGAATGCTGGGAAAGGACGCTAGTAGGATATAAATATTCTCCGGAGAGTATTGACTACAGTCGGCAGTTTTCTAATTGTCTCCATAAAGAAACATACAGCCGCCATGTTTATGGAGACCGGATCAGCGGCATATCTAGGCTGAGATTGAAAACCACTGCTCTGCAGCACAAGACTTTCCCAGATGGAACGGGAGACGCTCCGAGAAGGGGGTACAGGAGTTGGAGACGCCAGCAGAGCCTACTAAAGGGACCAGGAGTGATTGTCTCGTTTGCAAGCTTGTAGGATCTCCCTAAAAAGAGATCTTGTCAGCTGGTAAGCCTTACTGAATCTGGTGGTGGATGAACCTCTCTCTCTGGGTGCACCTGCTATGTACCTGAAGGGTGTTTTACGGAGTCACTTTAATGGACTGAAATTCATCTCCTTGTGTCTCTCCCTCTTTTTTGGACTGTTTATGTGTTTTTAAATTAATTTTAGATTAATTTTTGCACTATTTGCAGTCACATTATTATTTTTTTCTTTTTAAAAACAGGATATATTATGTCATATTATTATTCTGGTATTTTATAAGTTCTAGCGCAGCTTTACTTTTGGATATATAGTATATATAAAACCATGTGTCGCTGGTCTCGGCGTTCACAGCCGCTTTCATAATTTTACATTGCGTCCGGCTGGACGCCGCAATTTTGTTGGTTATATTCCACCTTCAGGGCTAAATTACTCCTTATATGTCACCAGTGTTGGCGTCGCCATATTATTGGTTATATAATGATTTCCCAGGTAGCCAATACAGCAGTGTTTAGTGTATATCTATATCCTCTTGTGGTTCATTGAGTGTCTATGTATTAATTTTTGTACTGGCGCTCGGAGATGGTATGGTCATAAGCAAAATAATAGTAGATTAAAAAGTTTAAGATTAAAACTAAAGTTTAATAATTAAAAAATAAATAAAAAATGAGTTATAATAATAATAAAAATGATCGATAAAGAAGAGGGGTTGGAAGGACGCTCTCGCTGGTACCCACACACAGACATGAATTAAAATAACTATCTAATATTAATAAAACACTCTATACAATAATTGGGGAAAAAAACAAAAACCAAAAAAACACACTTAAAAAAATTAGAGGGAAGAGGAGAATCACAGAGATATTTCACTATTAAATTGGTATTCTTATTAAAAAGAGAAAAGGGGTAAAAAATGTATTTTTAGTTAGGGAAGATTTATGATCTAAAATAGGTGTTCCTTATTAAAAAATATCAGGGCTATTACAAATATATGGGGTATCTTATTCTGATTGGTTTGTTAAAAATCACTAAGAAAACAGTTAAGATCGAATTCTATGTTCATGCCTCTAGGTGAGAACATGTCTAGTGTAAAAATCCATCTTGACTCTAATTGGCTTAGAGTTCTCACCTTGTGTCCTCCTCGCCAGTGTTTTATGTATGGCTCTATTCCCCAAAATGTAAGATTTGAGGGGTCTTTGTTGTGATGTAATAGGAAGTGTTTGGACACACTTTGTTTATCGTATCCTTTAAGGATATTTGGACATGCTCTTTAATCCGCACTCTGAGTGGTTGTTTAGTGCGTCCCACATATTGTAGGCCACAGCTACATTCTAACACATATACTGCTCCTTCTGTGTTGCAGCAAATAAAGTCTTTATTTCATATGTGTCTCCCGTACTTGTTGATTTAAATTCAAATTTCTTTTCGTTAGGATGTTTTGTTCTTACGCACGCATAACATCTTTTACAAGGGAAAAAACCTTTTCCAGAGAAGAACGTAAATGGCTTCTTTGGGGGATCTGGTATGTTCCTCACTATTTTATCTCGTATTGTGGGCGCTTTTTTATATATAAATCTTGGGTATTTCGATAAATTCTCGCTCAAGTGTCTATCAGCCAATAGTATATGCCAATGCCCTTTTATCATCTTCTCAATTTTATGTTGTATGTTGAAGTCTAAAATTATGGGGACTTCTTTGATTTTTTTCTTGCTCTTTCTCCTTCTCTTTATCTTGGATCAAAGTTCCGCGGTCCATTTTCTGTGCCTCTTCTATCTTCTTTTTGATAAATTCTCTATCGTATCCTTTGGAGATAAATCTTTCTCCCATCATTTCTGCTTGGTCTAAAAATATATCGGTCTTAGGGCGGACAAGGGATGCTTAGTTCGGAAATGATATACCTGCTGGGGAACTTTGTGCGATCATGGGGCGCAGGGAGGGAGTCCTGGGCTGATGTATTGCCTGTCTGTACATTGACAATTGTGTATCAAGCGGATGTAAATGTGCACTGGAAATTGTTGTATACCTGTAACTTCAATAAACACCTTTTTGATTAAAAAAAAATAAATAAAAGGCATCCAAATGCTGTTCTTTTTCCTCTCTCCTATGAAATGCTTAATTACTAAAGGAATAAAAAGCAGAGAGCCAGTACAAATATATATATATTAAAATCTCTCCTTACTATAGACCAGCAGGAGCAACTTCTGGGGACCTCACTTGGGGATGAAATCCTCACTTGGGGATCTCAGCCCTGTTTACCCCAGATGAAATAGTTGGTTATCGACGGTCCAACTGTTAAGTGCTGTTCCAGGTTAAAAAAAAAAAAAAAAAAAAAAAAAAAAAGTTCCTTTCCCTTCTCTCTTGTGCTTGATAATTGAACGTAAGGCGGAGACTGTGCGCAGGAAATTAGTCATTGAGTCCCTCACTGGGAAGTACAATTAAACCTTCCAAGGAAAAATATCAGGAAGTAAGGTGAGAAGTGGATCGGCCTATAATAGACTCGTACAGTCAATCTCCTGGACACCTTTTTTTTCCCTCGGGAGGTGAGGATTAAAGATAAAGGGAGTCAAATATGAGAGGCCATTCCCAAAGAGCTGCATAATTAAAAACCCCAAAGGAGAGCCTAAGTACAAGCGCAAATGCAAGTACAATCCAGAAGTATTTAATTACTAAGGAGGGAAACGCCAAAAGCCCAGGTGTAGAAAAGAAAACTCAAGGGGCAAAAGCCGCCAAGAAAGAACTGGCTAAACAAAAGGAGGCTCAGGGAAATAAAGAAAGAGGAATTAGAAGGGGAGAAAGAAATGGATAGAAGTATAAGAAAAGAACAGAGAAGTTTGTCCCAAATGCCAACAAAAATGGAGATGTTTGAAATGTTTGAGAAGTTGGAAAAAAAATCGATTAAAAGTGAAATAGCAAATATTAGAATGGATATGAGCCACATCTTGAGAAGGGTAGAGGAGACAGAGGAAAAAAAAAAAACGGAAAAACAGGCGCAAGAGATAGCGGAATTAAAAACACAGGTAAAGAAATTGCAACTAAACCAGAGGGACTTTGCATATAAGCTGGAGGACCAGAAAAATCAGAAAGACACCAAAATTTAAGAGTGAGCCATACCAGAACAAAATGGAGAAAATCTAGAGGAAAGAATGCGAACCATATTTAACCCTCTACTGGGTCGGGGTGAAGGAGAGGAGTTAAAGATCGATAGAGAACATCAAATTAGGAAACCCCCGGGATTGAGGGAAGAAACCCCCAGAGACATTATCAAATTTCATCAGTATGAAGATAAGGCCAAAATATGGAGGAACCTTAGAGGGAGGACACTGATACAATATAAACAGTCAATGTTGCAGGTGTTCACAGATCTGTCCTGAGAGACATTGGCCCGAAGACAAAAATTAAAACCTCAATTGGAACAATTAAGGGGGTTAAATATAAAATATAGCTGGGGGTTCCTGGCAGCGTTGGTTGTCCATAGAGAGAGAACAGTAAAACTAAAGTTCCTGGATGAGTTACAGGATTTCTGTAAAGAATTAGAGATCACGGTCCCAACTCTCCTAGGGCGATAGAATGGAGGGGGATCGATCAGTGAGGATGGAGGGTGGTGAGGGGTCAGGCGGGGGGGGGGGGGGGTTCTGAGAGATGAATAAGTTGTTATTTAAGAAGAGGAGTGGTGGTGGTTGGGTGAGGGAATGAGTGTGAGTTAGTGCCTCTCTGGGGGTGCCAGCTTGGGCCCCCCATCTCTGGGGGGGCAGGGGGGGCCGCCATGGGAAGGCCATGATCGTGCGACACCCCAGGGGGTAAAGGTACGTGGGTAGGATGGGGAGTCATTCTAAACCATGGTACTGTGGCCGAGAAGCAGCCGGGAGGGTTGGGGGGGGGGAGGAGGGAGGGGCAACAGAAGGAATTACTCATAAGATATGACCACTGTTAATTTTTTGACATAGAACGTCAGAGGCCTGAATTTACCGGCAAAGAGACATAAGGTATTGAATGAGATTCAGCAATACTGGGCAGGGATTGTCTTTCTGCAGGAAAATACGATTTTTTGTACTCACCGCAAAATCCTTTTCTCTGTAATTCACCGACCGACAGCTCCTCTTAGTAACAAAATGGGTTGTTAGCCCTATAACTGGAGATTAGGCAAAGTTTTAATACAACACTTCAGAACTTTAGTTCCACCCAGGGGGGCAGTCCCTTAGGCTATAATCCCCACACTCTGCCCTAGCAGCCTCAGTACGTTAACTAGCAATATAACGTAAAGAGAAAAAAGGAGGGGCGGGTGCGGTGAATTACAGAGAAAAGTATTTTACAGTGAGTACAAAAAAATCCTATTTTCTCTTATATTTACTGACAGACACAGCTCCTCTCTGTAAAAAAAATGGGACGTCCCCAAGCAGTGCCAAACGAGGGGTGGGAAAAACAGCATAAAAACGTCATCCACCATGGCAGGTGGGAACTAGTGAAACTAAACCCACAAAAAAAAAAAAGCAGTCCATGGAGAACCACCACAAAACAACAGGGTATCCTCAACAGGAGTGATCCCTAAGACCGCAGCCAACTGTGGAAGTGATGCAACAGTGCATTAGCATAACAGTACTGCGTTTTTTCTAAAAACCAGAAAAAAAATTATCGGTTGCATATTCAATTGCAACTACACGGCCACCTGCAAAACTTTGTGGCCAAAACAGGCATCAGCCGATGCACTGACGTCTACCTTGTAGAAATTGGTAAACGTATGGACAGACGACCAGGTCGCCGCCCTACACACCTGAGCGACCAACGCTTGGTGTCAGAAGGCCCAAGACGTTCTGATTGCCCTGGAGTGGGCCATGACCGGATGGGGGGGGGGCACCTGCCCCTTCAAGGCATAGGCTTGTACTACAATCTGTCAGATCCACCTGGAAATAGTGGCCGACGAGACCGCCATGCCTTTCTTGGGACCAGCTACCGAAACAAAAAGCGAATCTGACTTCTGAAAGGGAGCCGCGGCAGAAAAATACACCTTCAGAGCCCAAAGCAAGTCCAAAGCATGAAGGGCCACCTCTTTAGGGTGCTTCGGCTTAGGACACAGTGATGGTAATACAATGTCCTCATTGATATGAAACCTAAGACCATCTCCGGTAGAAAAGATGGTTGCGGACGCACCACCACCTTATCCCAGTGGATAACCAGATAGGGATACTTGCATTACAAGGCAGCCAATTCCGAAACCCTCCTGGCTGAGGTGATAGCCACTAGAAAGAGCACTTTTTGGGAGAGAGTCAAAAGAGGAATCTCCCTGATATTCTCAGACTGCGGTTTTTGAAGCGCCGACGACACCAGGTTTAAATCCCATGGGGGTAATGGTGGACGCACCGGAGGGACTACGTGTCTTACCACCTGAACGAAGGTACTCACTAAGGAGTGCAATGCCAGGGGTCATTGGAAAAAAAAGACAGCTAAGGCTGAGATTTGCCCTTTGATGGTTCTTAATGCCAATCTCTGGTCAACTCCTTGCTGGAGAAACCGCAGGATCCTGGATATGGAAAAGGAGCGCAGATGCCATCCTTTCTCCTCACACATGGAAATGTAGGCCTTCCAGGTACGATGGTATATCTTCCGAGATTTCCATGCTCTCAACATAGTTGGGATCACCGAGTCCGACAGACCCCGGTTCCTCAACACATGGCTTTCAATAGCCATGTCGTTAAAGCCAGCGATGGTAAAGCAGGACGGAGAATTAGACCTTGAGATAGGCGGTCCTCTCGCAACGGCAGTCGCCAGGGAGCGTCTGCCACCAGACGCACCAGGTCTGCGTACCAAGGACGCTGAGGCCAATCTGGGGCAACCAGTATTACTGGGATCCCCTTGGCTTCCACTCTGCGAAGCAGACGTGGCAACAGTTTCAGTGGAGGAAAGGCGTAGATCAGCCGGTACTGATCCCACGGGGCCGCCAGCGCGTCCGACACGTCTGCCCACGGATCTCTGGTCCTGGGCACCAATCTTGGCACCTCCCGAATGAGACGGGAGACCAGCAGATCCACATCTGGTGTGCCCCACTTCAGGCATAGCAGCCTGAATGTCTCCGGATGCAATGTCCATTTTCCTGGGTCCAGCATCTGGCGGCTTAGACAGTCCGCCTGCCAGTTCTCCACTCCCGGGGTGTAAATGGCTGACAGGGCCGGTACGTGTCGCTCTGCCCACACAGAAGTATGTGAGCGACCTCCCATGCAGTGGCTGAGCTTCTTGTTCCCCCTTGGTGATTTACGTATGCCACAGCCGTGGCATTGTCCGACTGTATCCCGATCGGACGCCCTTGAAGACTCATCGACCATGTGTAGAGACACAGCCTGATCACTCTCAATTCGAGCAGATTGATCGGCAGCTCGGATTCTTCCATCGACCAGAGGCCCTGAGCCGACGGAACCCCCATCACTCCACCCCAGCTGGATAGACTGGCGTCCCTCGTGATCACCGTCCATTTCAGAGGAACTAATGATTTTCCGGACTGAATCAGCGGGGACCTCAACCACCAGATCAGTGAGTCCCTGACTGGCTGGCTCACCTGGATCTGCCGATCCAGGGACAACTGAGATTTGTCCCATTTTGACAAGATCTCCTTCTGCAAAACTCTGGTATGGAACTGGGCGTATGGCACTGCCTCGAAGGAGCCTACCATGAGTCCCAGTACTCGCATGCAAAACCGGAGTGACGACCACTTGCGATTCATCAGTAGTTTGACCGCAGATCTGAGTGTCTGCAATTTGTCTGAAGGGAGAAAAACTCTCGCTTCCCTGTTGTCCAATAGCAAACCTAGGTACTCCAGACGCTGGGTAAGCACAATCGCTCACTTCTTTAGGTTCAACAGCCACTCAAATTCCTGCAGGGTCTGCATGGTGATCGCCACATCCTCCTATAATTCTGAGGTGGAAGATGCTCTCAGGAGGAGATCGTCTAGGTAGCCCACGATCGCCATCCCACGTTGTCGCAGCAACACCAATAGTGTAGCCAGTACCTTGGTAAAGACCCAGGGGGCTGATGCCAGACCAAAGGGAAGAGCCACAAATTGGTAATGGTCGTCCCCGACTGCAAAACGCAGAAACTTTTGATGTCGAAGACATATGGGTATGTGCAGGTACGCATTCTGGATGTCTAAGGTCCCCTTGATGGAGCGCAGCGACTACTGAGCAAACTGATTCCATTCTAAACCTCTGCACTTTCACAAGTGATTGAAGGCTTTTAAGTCCAACATTTGACGTACCCCTTCCTTATTGGGAACCACAAATTTGAGTAGAATCCCTGGAAGCGTTCCGATTCCGGAACTGGTACAACCACCTCGCGATTCAGCAGGTCCCTTACTGCCCCCAAGAGGGCCTCCCGGTGAGCCGGGGATGCGGGTATGCTGGAGGGGAAGAATCTGTTTGGCGGCCAAGAGAGAAACTATCTTGTAGCCTGTGGAAATCAGATGGCAGACCCACTGGTCGGATAACCGGGAGGACCACCTGGCTGCAAACGCCTAAAGGCGACCCCCCACCCGAGACAAGGCTGGGGGCAAAACTTTTACTCGCAGGCTTGTTAGGCCTGCGATTCCTGGAACGTTTCTGACCGTCCGTGGGCGTCCTGTCAGGCTGGGGACATTTAGTCGAAGCTCCGGGCGGACAAAAAAGCAGATTGTGAGCGGAAAAAGAGGGCCCTTGCCTACGGCGTGACTCCTTAGCTTTCCTGGCCTGTGGGAGTAGTGTACTCTTACCACCAGTGGCATTGTTAACAATATCATCTAACGAGGGTCCAAAGATCCGGTCGCCAAGGAAGGGAAGAGCCGTCAGGGCTTTTTTGGATGCCTGGTCAGCAGACCAGCATTTTAGCCAAATTTGGCGCCCCAGCACCACAGCTGACACTGAAGCCCTGGATAACAGAGGGAGAGTATCCAGGGCCACGTCACAGACATACTTAAGGCCTTGCACTAGTTGGTCTGCTAGTTCCACGCAGACCGGGGAAGCCTGTTGCTCTCCCAATTGGCGGTGCAAAAGTTTTGCCCACTCAGTCAGTGTCTGCGTCACAAGTGCGGATGCCTGTACAGGTCGCAAGGCTGACCCCACGACCGTAAACAAGGAAGGAGCCACCGCCTCAGCCTTCCTGTCCGTGGGATCCTTGAATGCAGGAGTCCCCTCAACTGGGATCGTGGTTACTTTATTTAACCTGGATACTGGGGGTCCACAGCCGTAGGAGCCGACCACTTTTTGAGAAGGCTTTCCTCAAAGGGGTAACGCACCGCCATGTATTTGGGGACCGAAAAGGTCCATTGCGGTCGACCCCATTCCTTGTAAATGAACTGATCAAAATAAGTCAGATACGGGAACACCTTAGGTGAACGTGCTGGCTTGCGGGACCCAAAAGGGACCGGTACATCAGCAGAGGGATCCGCTGGCTTTTGAATCCTCAGGGTATCACACACCTGTGATAACTGCTCCAACAAGCCCTTTGTCACGCACGGACCCGGATGGGGACTCATCCTCACTGTTCGAACGCTCCTGGTCAGCGTCATCCGACAAGACAGAGCAGGGGTCACCAGCCTCACCAGGACCTGAGTCTGCGTCAGATCTCTCCCCAGACAGGGGGGGGGGGGGCAGGGGCCGCTTTTTAGCACCTTTCTTCCCTCGCACCGCCTCTATCTTGGCAACGAACAAATTGAGGACTGTCGTCAGGGTGTCCATGGGAACCGCGCAGTCCGCAGGTGACCTGGTTGCAATTGCCTGGATCTTGGGAGAAGAAACACGAGTTTCTGAAGCCATGCTGACCCTACCCTGTCTGCCACCCGAAGGGGACTTAGGACAGTGACAGTCCCACCCTCCTTGCTGCCGCTGACTGAGGGGTTCCAACTTACCGGACTCACCACCCTGAGGAGTTCCGCGCTGTATACAGCAGTGCGTGTAGCCCCCTAGCGCTCCCAGAGGGACCAAAGCTTTGTCGGTGGCAGCCCATCAGAACGAACGGTGAGCGATCTAAAAAAACGTGTCCAGATTACATAGATAGCCTGTCAGCGCTTTGTAATGACAAAACAGGAAGCTGCTGCTAGAGCACCAAAAATGTGGTCCGGCTTCAAGACAATGACCACCAGTGTTCTGAAAAGGGAATCACTGGGAAAATGGCCGCTTGAAGCCCAGAAGCATGCTTTCCCTTGCCCACACTGAAAATGGATGCCAGCCATCGCCATGAGAGGCAGAAAGAAACATGTGGCAAACACAGTGCTGCACCGACACAGGGGCAACCCTCAGACACCTCCCAGGATTAAGCACTCAGGACCCAGGCACTCCAGTACAGCCAGGACCCAGGTGAGGGCCCAGGGGCGCACGCACAGTGCTTAGCATCCATGCACAGCCCCCCCCCCCGTGAGTGGGAGGAGGAGGGGAGTTAGGGACAGGGGAGAGAAGAGAGGAGGGTGAGTGGGCCCCGCCAATCGACCTCCCAGGGAATGCCCAGCTGCTCAACCCTGCCGAGACAGGGAGAGCCGTACTTACCAGTCCTGAAGAGCTGGGAGACATTCCATTGTAGCCAACTCCTGATCAGTACAGGGAAGGATACTGGCCCGGCATACTGTGACGCAGACATCAGTAGCCCGGTCATATATGCCCCGGAGCATAAAAGCTCACCCACCTCTGGAGCCGAGGAATGTCGTGGCCTGCCAAGCCCTAGCTGCGACCTGCACACGCTCGATAGCCGGACTGGGGAGACTACAAGAATAAGTGAACCAGCCTGTCACCCAGCCGACTGTTGATAGAAGATCACAGGATCATTCATCTTGCGCAAAAAGCCAAGCTTCTGCATCAAAAAAACACGTACCTATGGGCCTGCAGGGTTCCTAGGTCTATCTCCTCACTAGGAGAAATAAAAACTGAGGCTGCTATGGCAGAGTGGGCGGAACTAAAGTTTTGAAGTGTTGTATTACAACTTTGCCTAGTAATCTCCAGTGACAGGGCTAACACCACATTTTGTTAGAGAGAGGAGCTGTGTCGGTCGGTGAATATAAAAGAGAAACACATTTAAGCCATGAGTCTAAGATCAGATTGTACTCTCCGCGACACCCCTGTTGAAATTATACAGATTCAATGTCAAACAAAACAAAGGGGGTAGATACAGGTATAGGGAAAGAGGTCCGCTTCACGTTGGAGGATAGATTGTGCGATCCGGAAGGGAAGGTACCTCTTTCTAAAAGGGTAAGCTATGGGGAATGGAATATACCCTGGCTAACATATATAGCCCCAATAGAGGCCCCACGGTTTTTCAGAGAGAAACACGCAAACTGTGGGAGTTCAAGAGTGGGTTGGTTATTATACCCGGGGATCTGAACTTTTGTATGGACCCCAAGCAGGATAGTACGTCTCATATACAGGGGCTGAGAAATATACAGTTGAAAGCAATAAAACATCAGATGCATCAGTTTCAATTAGTAGACATATGGAGAATTCAAAATGCGAAAATCCAGGACTACACATTTTATTTCTCTGTGCACGGGACATACACCAGGATAGATTACTGGTTGGTGGAACATAGGATGTTGGATTGGGTGATATCTACAAACATAGAAATAAGATCTCTATCCGATCATGCCCCGCTGTTAATGAAAATTAAGATTCCTGGTGTACAGAACCAGCCATTTGCTTGGAAGCTGAATAAGGAACTATTAGACAAAAGGGGAGAGGAAGCAATAAAGGGAGAGTTAGAGAATTTTTTCCGGATAAACGATACAGGGGAGGTGGCGGAGAATATAGTCTGGGAGACCCATAAAGCCTATATTCGAGCAATATACATCTCAATGGGAGCTAAAAGTAGGAAAGAGAGACTCAATAAAAAAGGAATTAATGGAGGAGGACATTTTTAGATTGGAACAATCCCATAAAAAAGGAAAAAAGAGCAAGACGAGGAACTACAACACAAATTAATCACTAAAAGATTAGAGCTGAAGGAATTAATAGAATTGGAAACTAGGAAAATTTATAACAAAGTAGTGAAAGAAAGATATCAATGGGGAAATAAAAATAGTAAATGCTTAGCTAGAATATTGAGGGAAAAAAGATTGATAAACTATATAGAGAAAATCTTGGATAGAGGGGGGACTGCGGTATATAATACCAAGGATATTACGGAAGTATTTTGAGATTATTATAAGCAGTTGTACTCAGTGAAACGACCACAACGGGGATTAATAGAAGAGAAAAAATTAAGGAATATGTGGGCTGGGCCAAAGTCCCCACTCTATCTGAAGAGCAGGGCTGGAATTGGAGAAACCAATAACAGTACAAGAGATAAATCAGGCAGTAATGGGATCAGTGGGAGGGAAAAGCCCAGGGCCTGTTGGCTTTATAATATAATATTTTACAAAATTTAGAGAAATCTTAGTCCCGAGACTTTGTGCATATTTTAATGGGTTAGGTAAAAATTATGGGCTGAGCAAAGAGGCTCTGAGAGCAATAATTACAACAGTGTTGTAAAGAAGATAAAGAAAATACAATCCGTTCCAACTATAGACCGATATCTCTAATGAATATAGACACAAAACAGTTTTCTACGGTAGTAGCAAATAGGATAAAAAAGTTAATGCCAGGGTTGATGCACTTGGATCAGTCCAGCTTTGTAGAAGGGAGTGAGTTTAAGGACAACAGAGTAAGAACATTGCTCCTCCAGAGGATGGAGTGGAATCCCCAGTCTACTCCTTTCGATTGACGCAGAAAAAGCGTTCGATCGAGTAGACTGGGCATTCATGAGTGTTGATGTTTTTAACACTTTCTGCCTAGTCCTCTCCTAAAGGGGCAATATAACTCCAAGGTCAAGATGAAGATGCTGTGTGTCCACCAATGAACGAAAGAGAAATATTTACCAGCACAGGGGCAGACCTCAAATTTTATAACTTGTGGGGTCCGAGGCTGGACACAACACGTTTGAGCCCTATGGAGTTGTTTTTGAACAGACCACTAATATGCTGATCATAAGTCACTTGTCTACCGCCTACATCGAAATATGTGCATTTTGATTGCTTTCAAACTGAAAGCAGAGGCATTGCTTCTCTTTGCCTTTTATACATATATCATTGTCTTTTATGTACATGACCTATAAAATTTAATTTGTCAATATTCATGTAAATTATAGATGCCGCCTAGGAAATACTATATGTACAATACTGTTATTTTTTTGTTTATTATTATTATACAGGTTTTATATAGCGCCAACAGTTTGCTCAGCGCTTTACAACATGAGGGCAGACATTACAGTTACATTACAATTTGGTACAAGAGGGATTAGAGGGCCCTGCTCGTTAGAGCTTACGCTTAATTTTCTAAATTAAATCTTTAGATTTAAATAAAAAAATAAAAATAAAGACCTGAGTGGTGAACCTCGAAACCTGTGACTCCTCCAAATATTGCAGGATGGGCGACGTTTACTGAAGCCTAGAGGTCCCAGGAACTGTGTCCAGGATGTGGTCATAATAATCCAGAAATACCTCTGCTATTTTGGAGGCGTGTATGACCAGGGCACCCAAACAGGTTTGTATCTTGTGTACATGCATAGAGGTGAGCTGATGTCACAAGGCTCTAGCCAATAATTTCCCACACTTGTTGCTAAGTTCATAAAATTTATGAGAGATGGATTACAAGAGGTCCCGAATAGGCACTTTCAATATGCTAGGTAGCTCCTCATGGAGGGATTGGAGCTCAGCCAAACTTGTAGGGGTAGGTCGACGTGTTGGAAACCCCCTAACCTCATAATTAGTTAGCCTTCTCAGAAGAGGAGAGGGATTTCAACAGATTGTAGAAAGGATAGCTGCTGAGTATTCAGGGCTTACACAGTTGCAACAGTAAATTTACAGTCAAAAATGGGAACTTTAGATAGGAACACAAACCTAACATTGGGATTGACATGATATGGAGAAAAGGGCATTTCTTGTGGTTGGCAATAGTCACTCCTCCTAATCTAGCTTGGGGACAGTTACTAAGAAATTAGTGACTATAGAGTTGAGTGGAGAGACAGGGGACTGATTCCTGATGGAAATGTGTCCCAGCCTTTTCGATTTGAAACAACTTACATTTACATGGAGAGCCTAGACCACCAAGGTTGTAAGAAACCACCTTTAAGGAAGCCATGGCAAAAAAGGAATGTAGTCGCACTGAGTGCAGCCCAACAGTCTGAGAGACTTGCACTAGCCAATACCGTGTGCAATTCAACACCAACAAGGAACAAAAAAATCATTAGAACCATTAGACCAATTAACTAGAAGATAAAACATCAAAAAAGGGGGGAGAGCAACAGGGGCGGGACTTTAAATGAAGTGCGAAATTTATGATAGAATAGTGTAAATTGGCGAACAATTGAGAAATTTTAATAAGTTCATAAATATATAACATAAACATGATTAAATCATTTACAATGGATAAGAGATAAACATGATTAAATCATTTACAATGGATAAGAGATACTAGCAATACATAATAATAATAAATTCATAGAGAATATAATATGTACACAATTAAATCCGTTGTAGTTGATGCGAAGCATTAACAATACGTCGTAGCAGCATATAAGTAAAATATGAACGTAACAAAATTCCACAGTTCACCAAATAGAGTTGGTATAAAACCATAAAGCAACAAATAGTGCCTGCATAACGGGTAGCCTCAGTATTCTATGAACAGTATTTGGACAGAGCAACTGTAAAAAGTTGAATGCGATTAGGAAAAACACGACTTCAATAGCTCTACGCGTTTCGTGGCTGATCGCCACTCATCAGGAGCAAGCGTGTACGGTAGCTACAATGAAAAAGAGGATATCAGTATAATATAATAATAGTAACAAGTATGGCATAACGGTGGGGTAATAGGCCAAACCCCACATAAAGTACATGCTTACAAATTAGGATTCCCTTGGTGGTGACTGTCAGTCGGGCTCCACCAGCCGAATCGGGGACACTTCCCCCCGGGGAGCTGAGATGGGCAGAGCCGCGAGGGCTACCCACAGGGCGCCAACCAAGGCAGATAAACACCCACGAGATGAACCTGTGTGGGAAGAACCAGGACAGGATAGTGATTAGTAGTGATAGAAGAGATGGAGCCAGGACAAAAAGGGGGCCCAGGATGAAAGTAGGTCTGACTTGGTTTATTTCACAATTACACCTATTCTCAAGGCTGTTTTCTTTTCCTTCCCCTTTCATTTTACCTTAGGCTTTAGCTCTGATCTGTTCTGTTTCACAATCACACTTTCATCCTGGGCCCCCTTTTTGTCCTGGCTCCATCTCTTCTATCACTACTAATCACTATCCTGTCCTGGTTCTTCCCACACAGGTTCATCTCGTGGGTGTTTATCTGCCTTGGTTGGCGCCCTGTGGGTAGCCCTCGCGGCTCTGCCCATCTCAGCTCCCCGGGGGGAAGTGTCCCCGATTCGGCTGGTGGAGCCCGACTGACAGTCACCACCAAGGGAATCCTAATTTGTAAGCATGTACTTTATGTGGGGTTTGGCCTATTACCCCACCGTTATGCCATACTTGTTACTATTATTATATTATACTGATATCCTCTTTTTCATTGTAGCTACCGTACACGCTTGCTCCTGATGAGTGGCGATCAGCCACGAAACGCGTAGAGCTATTGAAGTCGTGTTTTTCCTAATCGCATTCAACTTTTTACAGTTGCTCTGTCCAAATACTGTTCATAGAATACTGAGGCTACCCGTTATGCAGGCACTATTTGTTGCTTTATGGTTTTATACCAACTCTATTTGGTGAACTGTGGAATTTTGTTACGTTCATATTTTACTTATATGCTGCTACGACGTATTGTTAATGCTTCGCATCAACTACAACGGATTTAATTGTGTACATATTATATTCTCTATGAATTTATTATTATTATGTATTGCTAGTATCTCTTATCCATTGTAAATGATTTAATCATGTTTATCTCTTATCCATTGTAAATGATTTAATCATGTTTATGTTATATATTTATGAACTTATTAAAATTTCTCAATTGTTCGCCAATTTACACTATTCTATCATAAATTTCGCACTTCATTTAAAGTCCCGCCCCTGTTGCTCTCCCCCCTTTTTTGACCACTACATGGATGGAAATACTTGACCTTACCAGGTCAGTGTTTCATATTAAGTCCCAAGGTATGGAAATAGATGACCTTACCAGGTCACATTTCACTTAAAGTCCCTTAACCCTTCGCCCATATAATAACTCTGAATAGGGATGGTTGTGCGTAATTTTGGTTTTAATCTTGCAATCTTGCCAGATGTCCTGCATTATATTGCCCCTTATTTGTTCTTTTTGAGCTTAATATAATGCTACTGTTCTTATGTTATTACCATCCTAATCAGTAATTATCTTTTACCAAACTTAGTGTTTGATCATCACCCAGATCTCTTGTTTGTGTTCTGATTGGTCCGTCAAACACTGCTGCCGTGTTGGTTCCTTTCTATCCGGGAGCTGTGATGCGCCTTGGGGCTCCTCCTCCCCCTCCTTTCCTTTGCTGTTGGGGGTGGATGGGCTGCCACTGCGCATCAGCGTCACGCAGTCCATGCCGGACATGCGCGTCCCTTTGGACGCTAGCGTGTGCCCTCATGTGATTTCCACACCCGCACGTCATATGGGCGGGGCATTGGTATCGGCAGGCCGGGCGTACCTTTGCTCGTGCGGCGGTGCCTTCCGCCCCCCCCTCTGAGTGCGTGGCGTGACGTTGGTGGGTGGCTCCCGCGGCGGCGCCTATAAGGGGCGCGACCTTGGCAGCATTCACTCCCGAGACTCCCATGCCAACGGATGTCATACCTGTCTGAGAAGCGGCATTGTTTCTAACTCTGGTATTGTCTCACTTCTTGCACTGGGCAACTTCTTTACTATCACCCGTTCCTCCCTTACCTATTTTCTTACGGATCACATTCTCCCCCCCCCCTTTTTTCTTTTCCCCCCCCCCCTCTTTTTATCTTAGTTAGAGGCATTAGGTCTGACTTGGTTTATTTCACAATTACACCTATTCTCAAGGCTGTTTTCTTTTCCTTCCCCTTTCATTTTACCTTAGGCTTTAGCTCTGATCTGTTCTGTTTCACAATCACACTTTCATCCTGGGCCCCCTTTTTGTCCTGGCTCCATCTCTTCTATCACTACTAATCACTATCCTGTCCTGGTTCTTCCCACACAGGTTCATCTCGTGGGTGTTTATCTGCCTTGGTTGGCGCCCTGTGGGTAGCCCTCGCGGCTCTGCCCATCTCAGCTCCCCGGGGGGAAGTGTCCCCGATTCGGCTGGTGGAGCCCGACTGACAGTCACCACCAAGGGAATCCTAATTTGTAAGCATGTACTTTATGTGGGGTTTGGCCTATTACCCCACCGTTATGCCATACTTGTTACTATTATTATATTATACTGATATCCTCTTTTTCATTGTAGCTACCGTACACGCTTGCTCCTGATGAGTGGCGATCAGCCACGAAACGCGTAGAGCTATTGAAGTCGTGTTTTTCCTAATCGCATTCAACTTTTTACAGTTGCTCTGTCCAAATACTGTTCATAGAATACTGAGGCTACCCGTTATGCAGGCACTATTTGTTGCTTTATGGTTTTATACCAACTCTATTTGGTGAACTGTGGAATTTTGTTACGTTCATATTTTACTTATATGCTGCTACGACGTATTGTTAATGCTTCGCATCAACTACAACGGATTTAATTGTGTACATATTATATTCTCTATGAATTTATTATTATTATGTATTGCTAGTATCTCTTATCCATTGTAAATGATTTAATCATGTTTATCTCTTATCCATTGTAAATGATTTAATCATGTTTATGTTATATATTTATGAACTTATTAAAATTTCTCAATTGTTCGCCAATTTACACTATTCTATCATAAATTTCGCACTTCATTTAAAGTCCCGCCCCTGTTGCTCTCCCCCCTTTTTTGACCACTACATGGATGGAAATACTTGACCTTACCAGGTCAGTGTTTCATATTAAGTCCCAAGGGATGGAAATAGATGACCTTACCAGGTCACATTTCACTTAAAGTCCCTTAACCCTTCGCCCATATAATAACTCAGAAGATAAAACATACAATTTTGCCCAAAAGACCAGTATATACAACCAGTATAAGTCATTGGAGGGCCACCTCTGAGATTTTTAGGCAAAAAAAAAAAAAAAAAAGGAAGAGGGGGCAGCAAGGGGGCTAGGGAACCCAATTGGGATCAACTCAGAGTGAACCTATTGAGGGAAGGTGGCACGGCATTAGAAAGGGCCAAGTGGCATAGCCGCTTCAGTAAAACTCCCACTCAGTGTGCATTGTAAATCAACCTACTACAGGGCCAGAGAGGAGGGGGGGAAAGGTGGGGAGAGGAAGGAAGGGAGAATAGGGGGAATTAAGGGAAGGGGGGGAAATAGGAGAATGGGGAGGAACACAGGATTAGAGAGGGGGGAGAAGGAGGAAGGACACCTGTCACAATGAATGAACTTCAAAAAAGGAAAACCGTTCTAAAGGCAATACAGTCATGGAGATCAAAGTGAAAGGTCCCATGGTAATGATTTCAGGCCGCTGATAGAGGGCCCCAGGAGGGCGGTGAAGCAAAACTCAAATGTGGTAAAGGGCAGCTCAAGTAGCCATGGAAGATGGAGGTAGGTGGGAAGCCTGGTGGGAAGAACCAGATCAGGGATGGTTCCTTCCTCTTTGGCATGCTGCTTTCCATGATTGTGGCTGAACAGGTACAGGAATGTCCAGGGAGGAGCACCAGTGTGGGATGTCAACGGGAGGCAGATTGTTGAGCCAAAAAGCGAGGCAGGTCATCTTTATCTCGCAGAGTAATTTGCTTGCCATCCTTATGGACAGAGACTGAATCGGAATCCAACGATATGCAAGCTCTGAATCCCAGAGGGTTTCAAGTAGTGGTTTCAGCGCCCTGCTTTGCACAAGTGTGCAGCGGGACAGATCCAGATAAAAGGACAGCTTGGCTACATTGAAATCCACATAAGACACCAGCGCACATGGAACATGACACACTACTTCACAGAATATTTGTGTAACTTACAAATTATGTCCCAGGGCTTCTTAGGGTCGTCCAACGGCGGTCTTCGTGCCTTGTTGGCACGATGAATCTCAATGTGTACTGGGGCATCCTGGCCTACAATCTGCTTGAAGATGCCCTGTAAAGCGGGGACTAATGAAGTGGTTTCCGGCAAGCCCCAAAGACGAATATTGGTTCTGCGGCACACATTTTCATAGTCATCCAGCTGATCAAGGAGGGAATCCATCAGTTTATCTTGTGCCAAGCATCTCTCCTTTAATGCCTGTAAAGTAGGGATCATGTCCTTCACGCGTTTCTAGTGATTCAACTCTACCCCCTGGATGAGTAGTCTCGGTCTCTAAGTTCCCAATCTCCTGCTGCAAGGCCTTCACCAGTGTTACAAACTGCTCTAAAGCCTCCTTAGTGGGGAGAGACCAAATGTATGAGTGCAGGTCTCAATCCCCCAGGGCATTTGCCGCATCAGATGCCCTTGTTGTGGCTGTCCAAGGAGCACGGGGAGGAATTGATGCAGGCACTAACCTCAGACATGGTATAAGTGGTGTCACATTTGACGTGGTAGAGTCTTGTGCCACGCCATCTTGGAAGACTTGACGGGTCCCTGGAGACTCTTGGAAAAGTGGAAGTCTATGGAGCAATGTTGGAGTCCACTGAGGCCGAGGGGACTGTTGCCATTTGGGAGGCATCATTTGATTGGGAAATTACCCATCCCACCGATGAGGGTGCTATAGAGGAAGCGGGTTGCCTGAAGCTCAAGGTCAGCACGTCCTCATGCTCTCATGCCAAAGCCACACGCCCCAATAGTGTTTTTAACCAGATTGCTGTGCTAAATATATTCCTGCTGGTACATTTGGTATATTGATTCATTTAAGATGTGATTTTACCTTTTGATTTGTGTAAATGTTTAATAACAGGATGAGGCCTTTAAAAAAAAAAAGATGACAAGTACTAGGTCGTTCTCTCTTTCTCCTATGTCTGAGCCATAGCGCGATTGAAGTGAGCTGTGGAGTATTTGAATAAATGGTGAAGTTTTCGCTGTGTGAAAGAGTATGTAGACAAAGCAGAAGGAATAGAAGTGATACTACTATTATATAAGAGGTGGGTGATGTGAAAATATCAAACATAAATCACATAATAGACATGGTATAATCCTTATGAAATCTTGACAAATCAATTGGCATAATTGAGTGGCTAAATAATCAAGTGAAAAAAAATTAACAGGAATCACATAAGCATGATAATCCTGGTGAAAACTTGACAAATATATAAGTAAAATCAGGTGGATGAAATATCAAGTGAACAAAAACATAGTCCAGTGAAAAAAAGCCTTATAAAATAATACAGTGATGGGTGAAAACGAAAACCGTGTAAACTGTAATCAATGAGTCCCACCACCAAAATGGCACATATGTAGAAAAAACAGCAAATCTTCAGTGATGACACCTGTGTGTCTGCAAGCCGCTCATCTTACTACCTTAAGGTATACAACATGGGCTAATCACAGATGCAAAGTGGAGTATTAACCCTGTGAACCAAGCGGTTGTAGACCTCCTGTAATGTAAGAGGTCCATTTGCGAAGGTAAGAAAAAATTTTTTGTCACCAGGTATAGTGTTTGTACACTACACAAATTACAATGCATGAGAAAATAACACCGAAGAGCACTTGGGATTACTGAACATTTTAAGACATTTTTTATGTTTTTACTAATTTTTTCACACATCTTGGGAAGGGTTTATGAATGCCTTTAATTTTTCCATTACACATATTGGTTGTTACAGATTTATTTTGCATTCATTGGGATACATACGTTTTTGTTTTTTGCACTTTGCGTTGATATAACAGCATTGATAAGACACTTTACTATTGAGGTTGATGCATATAGCAGCGCACTGGTTAGTTAGCATTTACAGCTTCTGGATTAAGACAGACATGGTGGCTGTGAAATCAGCCTTAACCACTTCCCGACCAGCGCACGACGATGTACGTCGACAGAATGGCACGGGCAGGCATATTGGCGTACAGGTACGTCCAATATTCAATGCCGCCCTGCCATCGGGAGTGCGCCGCCGGCGGCGCGCTCCCGCGCTGGTCGGGACCCCGTGAGTCCGGTCGCGGGACCCGCGGTCTCGATCGCCGCGGGCATCCCTGCGATCGTCTCACGGAGCGGCCGAATGGAGGAAATGCTGAGTAAACAGCATTTCTCCATTCTGCCTAGCAACTAGTGACGCTGATCTCTGCTCCATGTGATTGGAGCAGAGATCAGTGTTTACTAAATGAAAGCCCAACCCCCCCACAGTTAGTAACACACCCCTAGGAACACTTAACCCCTACACTGCCACCCACTGGTTAACCCCTTCACTGCCAGTGTCATTTACACAGGAAGCACTGCATTTATATAGCAGTGATTACTGTATAAATGACAATGGTCCCAAAAATGTGTCAAAAATGTCTGATGGGTCCCCCACAATGTCGCAGTCACAATAAAAATCGCTGATCGCCGCCATTACTAGTAAAAAAAATAATAATAAAAAATTATTAATAAAAATGCTATAAAACTATCCCTATTTTGTAAACGCTATAACTTTTGCGCAAACCAATCAATAATCGCTCATTGCGATTTTTTTTTACCAAAAATATGTAGAAGAATACGTATCGGCCTAAACTGAGGGAAAACATTTTTTTTTATATATATTTTTGGGGGATATTTATTATAACAAAAAGTAAAAAATAATGCGTTTTTTTCAAAATTGTCGCTCTATTTTTGTTTATAGCGCAAAAAATAAAAACCGCAGGGGTGATCAAATACCAACAAAAGAAAGCTCTATTTGTGGGAAAAAAAGGACGTCAATTTTGTTTGGGAGCCACGTCGCACGACCGCGCAATTGTCAGTTAAAGCGACGCAGTGCCGAATCACAAAAAGTGGTCTGGTCTTTGACCAGCAAATTAGTCCGGTCTGAAAGTGGTTAATCAAATGGGTGCCTGTAAGTGAGCTTGAGTCATGGGGATGAAGTGGTGTCAGTGTCAGGTCTTGCTCTGGAGCAAGGGAAAAAGAAAGAAAGAATGAATATCTCCTGCGCTCATGAAGGCGTTATAAGTGAAGGGTTGCAGTACTTTCAAATTTTAAAAAAATTGATTGAAAAAAAGATTGTGTGTCCCGCTACCTAAACTGACCAGGGGTGGTCTGAAGGAAGCCAAGTGGAAAGAAGGGAGAAGTGTAAGGCGCGTGATCTGACGCTTGAATGAAAAAAAATATATATACTTTAACCACTTAAGGACCAGGCCTCTTTTTCAGACTTGGTGTTTACATGTTTAAAACAGTTTTTTTTTACTAGAAAATTACTTAGAACCCCCAAACATGTTATATTGTTTTTTTTCTAATACCCTAGAGAATAAAATGGCGGTCATTGAAATACTTTTTTTCACACCGTATTTGCGCAGCGGTCTTACAAGCGCACTTTTTTTGGAAAAAATTCACTTTTTTGAATAAAAAAATAAGACAACAGTAAAATTAGCCCAATTTTTTTTTATATAGTGAAAGATAATGGTACGCCGAGTAAATTGATACCCAACATGTCACGCTTCAAAATTGCGCCCGCTCGTGAAACGGCGTCAAACTTTTAGCCTCAAAAATCTCCATAAGCGACATTTAAAAAATTCTACAGGTTGCATTTTTTGCGTTACAGATCGCGGCGATACCTCCCATGTGTGGTTTGACCACCGTTTTCATATGCGGGCGCTACTCACGTATGCGCTCGCTTCTGTGCGCAAGCTCGTCGTGACGGGGCGTTTTTAAAAAACGTATTTTTTTTTCTTATTTATTTTAATTGATTTTATTTATTTTCAAAAAGTCCTCAGATCTCATATTTGGGCTAAAATGCAACAAAAAAAAAAGAAAGAAAAAATGACATTTAAAAAAAATATACCTTTAAGAGGTATGGGCGGAAGTGACGTTTTGACGTCGCTTCCGCCCTCCTATGGTATAGAGACGAGTGGGGGCCATCGGGGGGTGATTGTACCAGTTCCAATATTGGAACGCTTCCAGGGGTTCTACTCAAATCTGTGGTTCCCAAGAAGGAAGGGGTACGTCCAATCTTGGACTTGAAGGCCCTCAATCACTTTGTAAAAGTGCAGAGGTTCAGAATGGAATCAGTTTGCTCAGTAGTCGCTGCGATCCATCATGGGGACTCCCTGGCATCTTTGGACATCCGGGATGCGTACCTGCACATACCCATATGCCTTCGGCATCAAAAATGTCTGCGTTTGGCAGTCGGCAAGCCCATTACAAATTTGTGGCTCTTCCCTTTGGCCTGACATCAGCCCCCCCCGAGTCTTTACCAAAATACTGGCTCCAGTATTGGCATTGCTGTGACAACACGAGATCGCGATCATGGGTTACCTAGATGATCTCCTCCTGAGAGCTTCTTCCACCTCAGAATTAGAGGAGGCTGTGGCGATCACCATGCAGACTCTGCGAGAATTTGGGTGGCTGTTGAACCTAAAGAAGTCGGTGGTTGTGCCGACCCAGTGTCTGGAGTACCTGGGTTTACCATTGGACTCCAGGCAAGTGAGGGTCTTTCTCCCCTCAGACAAATTGCAGACTCTCAGATCTGCGGTCACACTACTGATGAACTGCAAGTGGTCGTCGCTCCGCTTTTGCATGCGAGTACTGAGGCTCATGGTAGCCTCCTTCGAGGCAGTGCCTTATGCCCAGTTCCACACCCGAGTTCTGCAGAAGGAGATCTTGAAGAAATGGGACAAATCTCCGTTTTCCCTGGATCGACGGCTCCAGGTGAGCCAGACAGTCAGGGACTCTCTGATCTGGTGGTTGAGGTCCCCGGTGATTCCGTTCCGGAAAATCGTTCCTTCCTCTGCAGTTGACAGTGATCACTATGGTCTCTCAGGCTGGGGTGGACTGATGGAGATTCGGTCGGCTCAGGGCCTCTGGTCGGTGGACGAATCCAAGTTGCCGATCAATCTGCTCAAATTGAGAGCAATCAGACTGTGCCTCCACACATGGTCGACGTGTCTTCAAGGCCGTCCGACCAGGATACAGTCACACACCGCCACGGCGGTGGCGTACATAAATCACCAAGGGGGAACAAGAAGCTCAGCCGCTGCTCGGTAGGTCCCTCACATACTTTGGTGGGCAGAGCGACACGTTTCAACCCTGTCAGCCATTTACATCCCGGGGTGGAAAATTGGCAGGCGGACTATCTGAGTCGACAGATGCTGGACCCAGGAGAATAGGCATTGCATCCGGAGATGTTCAGGTGGTTGTGCCTGAAATGGGGCACACCAGATGTGGATCTATTGGCCTCCCGCCTCAGCCGGAAGGTGCCGAGATTCGTGTCCAGGACAAGAGATCCGTGGGCTGACGCACTGGTGGCTCCATGGGATCAGTACCATCTTTTCCTCCTCAAAGCTGTTGCCATGCCTGCTGTGCAGAGTGGAAGCCGAGGGAATCCCGGTGATCCGATTGGCCTCAGCGGCCGTGGTACGCAGACCTTGTGCATCTGTTGGCAGACACTCCCTGGCGACTGCCGCTGCGAGAGGACATCTCATCTTAAGGTCCAATCTTTCACCCTGCTTTACTGTCGCTGGCTTTAAAGGCATGGCTGTTGAAAGCCAGGTGCTGAGGAACCAGGGTCTGTCCGACTATGTTGAGGGCACAGAAATCTTCTTCAAGGAAGATATACCATCCTACCTGAAAGGCCTATATCTCCATGTGTGAGGAGAAAGGGTGGCATCCGCACTCCTTTTCTATATCCAGGATCCTGCTGTTTCTTCAGCAAGGTGTAGACCAGAAGTTGTCAATGAGCACCATTAAGGGGCAAATATCAGCTCTGGTTGTCTTTTTCCAGAGACACCTGGCGTCTCATTCATTAGTGAGTACCTTCGTTCAGGGCGTGCGACATGTAGTCCCTCCGGTGCTTCCACCGTTATCTCTGTGGGATTTGAACCTGGTGGTGTCAGCTCTTCAAAAGCCGCCGTTTGAGAATATCAGGGAGATTCCCTTGTTGACCTTTTCACAGAAAGTGGTCTTTCTAGTGGCCATCAAATCGGCCAGGAGGGTTTCGGAATTGGTGGCCTTGTCATGCAAGTCGCCTTATCTGGTCATGCACAGGGATAAGGTGGTGTTGCATGCGCAACCGTCCTTTCTACCGAAGGTGGTTTCGGCTTTTCATATCAATGAGGACTTTGTATTGCCATTGTTGTGTCCTAAGCCGAAGCACCCCAAGGAGGTGGCTCTTCATGCTCTCAATGTTGTTAGGGCTCTGAAGGTGTATTTGTCTGCCGCGGCTCCCTTTCCGAAGTCAGACTCACTGTGAGTTTCAGTGGCTGGTCCAAAGAAGAGTATGGCAGTCTCGTCGGCCACCATTTCCAGTTGGATCAAACAGATTGTAGTCCAAGCCTATGCCTTGAAGAGGCAGGTGCCCCCCTTTCCAGTCACGGCCCACTCTACGAGAGCAATCGTAACATCTTGGGCCGTCGGACACCAAGCGTCTGTCGCTCAGGTGTGTAAGGCGGTGACCTAGTCGTCTGTCCATACGTTTACCAAGTTCTACAAGGTAGACGTCAGTGCATCGGCTGATGCCTGTTTTGGCCACAAAGTTTTGCAGGCGGCCGTGTAGTTGCAATTGAGTTTTTTCCTGTTTTTTTCATTAAGACGCAGTACTGTTTGTTAATGCACTGTTGCATTACTTCCGCAAATTGTTTGCGGTGTTAGGGATTTCTCAAGGAGACGCTATTAGTGTAATGACTTGAACTATTTGGCCTATAAGGTTATGCTGATAACATTTGTTGTTTTAGAACAGACAGCAGTAGATCTGCTTCCCTCAAGTTACTAGTGGTCCCTCGCTCCAGATGGAAAGAAGGGAGTAGTGGAAGGTGCGTGATCTGACGCTTGGATGAAAAAAAAAAATAGCCTTTAATTCATGTATCAAAAATCAATGCATATGTAAGCATATAGAAAGTCTATGTATTCACAACAACATGGTTACACCCCCCATATTATTATTATACCACTAATTTCCTATTGTGCAAAAGGACCAACTGGGTTGGGTGTCCCATCTAATTATTGCTAGTGAATGAAACAGTATATAGTCCCAGTGCAACTCTCCAGTGTAAATAAATCACTTCCGTGTACCATCATCACCATCCATTTTTCCGTGCCACTGATTTCACCACTATTTGTGACACCACCCCCGTGTGGATTGGTCACTCACCAGATATAGGTGTCAACACACCTTTGGTTCACTAATGGGATAACCACTCCGCGCTCAGGGTCTTTGCCTATGTTTTTCCCAGTAATAACAGTACAAGGGATATTCGTCCTCATAATAAACAAACAATGATCATGGCACAGTATGTATGCACTGTTTATTTGCAGTTAAGAAAAGACAATAAAACTCACATTTGTATGTGCCCTTTTGAAGGTACCAAGCTTATCCAGTGGTTTCAAAGGGGTAAAGAGGTCGCTGTATAAGGGGCAATGGAGTAGGACACATGGAGTGTGAGCTCTGGCTGCCCATACTCCTACACTGACATTCTGCACTGATCCTGCTCAGTTTTGACTACCCTGCACACCACAGCAGTCCTGCTTTACCTTTTCCATGGACTTTGGAAACTCTTGGTGTGCTGGGGTGCCGCCTGTGGCCGCTGTTGCGGGCTTGCCCATCCCGCAGTTGCCTTTAGGAAAGTTGGCGGCTCAAGCCTAACTCCCGGAGCGGCGGCCATCTTGAGACGGTCCCTGCAAGCTCCTCCGGCCTCCCTTACTGCCCAGTGCCCCGTCTCCCCCTACTACAGCCACCGGACTTGCCGGCGGACGATAGTACAGCCCTCCCTTGCCCTGCAGCTGCCTGAGGGATAGCCCACGGCCTCGGCTCAGCTTCCAGAGCAGCAGCCATCTTGCTCCACCCTGAAGCGGGGTTGACAGATACTCCAGGACTACCTGAACTCTGAGCCCAGTTTCCTCCTGACACAGCCACCGGACCCCACAGCTGGTTGATCACTTCATACAGCCCCCAGTGTGACACTTCTAAATTGTGACATTAGGGGTCATTGAAGATCCGGCCTAGTAGGCAGCGGCCATCTTGGTACACTCTGGGACCCTCCCGATCACCCCTGGAATATGTCTTTGACAAAAAAGGCTTCTGAGGCTGCTGAAAAGCTTGCTTAATACCGCCAGCTTGAAGAAGACCAACAGACCAAGGATGGCACCGTCACATACTCTGATACGGAGCACTCCATGGCAGCCACCAACAAAGTGCTTGATGCTATTGCCCTGTGTCAGAGCACGCTCACCACCAAAATAGGGGAGGTCAAAATTGACGTTTCCCTTATCCAACAGGACCTCTCTACCCTGTGGGACCGTGTGGCGGAGATGGAGACCCATATCAGCAGAGCGGAAGACATCTTGCACCCCCCGCAACACACGACTGATGAGGCGCGCCACCAGCTACAACAGATTAGTGCAAAACAGGAAGACATGGAGAATCGCCTTCAGAGATGCAATCTCCGCTTTATCAGCCTTCCTGAGACTCGGCGAGCTATCTTGAAAACCTCCTGACAACCACGTTTGGCAGAGACGCATTCTCGGTAATGTTTGCAGTGGAGAGAGCCCATTGAATCCCTGCCCGCCTTCCTCCCCAATGAGCTCTTTCCCACGTACACCGATGGCAAAATTCCTTAATTTCAGGGACTGAGACAAGATCCTCCACCTGACCAGGGAGAAGGGAAATATCCCCCACACCAATACACATGTGGCCATCTTCCCAGACTTCTCCAATGAGGTACAGTGGCAGTGATCCAGGTTCCAGGATGTCAAGCGACGTCACCGCGTCCTACACCTCAAATATGCTATGCTGTACCCTGAGAAGCTTTGGGTGGAATGCGATGGCCGAACCCACTTTGAAGACCCTGAGATGGTGTGCATTTGGATCGATCAGAGGGATCATCGAGACTGAGTATACCACACTGTCTACAAGCTGGGAGTACTTTTCTTCTCTCTCCTGCGACCGCAAAGCTGCCCATTTCCATCCTGATGCTTAGCCCTTCAGTGGGTACATTGCATGTGCATGTTCTCAACCAGAGAAAGGGGGCAGACCTGGAAATCATTTCCTGTAATACACTGATTCTCACAGCATGCCTGCCGCCCCTAAGCAACCCTGCTGACTCATGATCCCCATCCTCCCCACACCTGAGAGTTGTCTGTGGAGGACAGCATATCGAATGTTGCTGAGATTACCTACCTCAATTTATCTACCACCCGGATGGCAGGTGGGGCCTCCCCCTACACAGCTGTAATGGTGCTACACTTTTATGGCTTCTATAACCCATGCACTTATCAGAGAAGAAGTCGCCCCCCTAGGATCTTTGTTAACTTTTTTATCCCCCGTTTACCTGACTGTTCTTTCTTTCCCTATTTTTGGCTGCTCATCATGGGTATCTATGCTCCCTTGCAATTAAGTTCCTTGCCTCCAATGAGTCTTTAAAGTTTCTCACGTGGAATGTTAGAAGCTTGCGCAATAAGATCAAATGAACAGCAGTCCTGACATTTCTCAAGTCCCAGCGTGCTGACATCATCACGCTAGTCGAGACCCATGCCATGGGCCACTTACAATCCTCTCTCAAAAAGCCTTGGATAGGTTGGGCCCATCACTCCACCCACACCTCTTATTCCAGAGGACTATCGGTCTTAGCTGCTAAACAGGTACCGTTTGATCTAGTGCTGCTCCAGACGGACCAGCAGGGGAGATATTTTTATCCACGCCAACATTAACGGATCCCCCATCCTGATACTAGCTTGTTATGTCTCCCCCCCATACAACTCAGCTGTAATAGGAAGCAGTGTGGATGGGGGACTTTAATATGACCCTCATCCCTGCTCGGGACCGAATGGGCACACTGGACCCCCCCCCCCTTAACCCACCAGCCCATACCGCATAGTGACTGATATCGCTCTTGTTGACACTTGGCACCACAAGCATCCACACACTAAAGTCTTCTCATGCTTTATGGCCAGTCACAACACAATGTCACGAATCGACTATCTTAATTTTAAAGTCCCCGACAACTAAACTGGGATATGTGGGCTCTAGGATCATGCCCCCTACTGGGTCACAATCCAGCTCCTGAAGGCCTACCCTGCTCTTCTTGGCAGCTAAACCTATTTTTGTTGACTGCTCTGCAGGACCAAGATGACATACCTGCGGAACTACAATACTAATACGTGGACTCTGCCACGTACAACATGATGGGGATATATTTAAGCTTCACACCTATTCCTTGCTCTTCAGGCGTATCAATAGACTAAAACGATCATCGAAACTCATTGTCCAACAGGCTGCAGAATACCTACAGCTGCGGGAGGAGGCATTCCATACGGACCCCTAGCCCAGCACCGCCAACAATCTTAAGATTCAGACACGACAGGCCTCTCAACTGCAACACATCTTTTTCTGTAGACAAGGGGTATTTGAGTATGGAGAAAGATCGGGCAAACTACTTGCATATCTCGCCCATCTAGACTCGTGCCCCCAGGTGGTGGAGTCCTTGGTCGACCTGCAGGAGAACGACATCACTGACCTGCAACAAGTGGCGGAGGAATTTGGGAGATTCTACCATACACTCTACACTTCCTGAGTTACCCACACTCCCTAAGATACCAGGCGAAAGTGGGAGTTAAATTCCCTAGATTGACTATGATGACAAGCTTGAACTCCTGGAGGCCCCTATTAACCTCCCTGGCGGTACGATTATTTCGGATTTTAGGTGCTAAAAGCGGTACAATTATTTTGCATGAAAATTTGGCGTTTTATATTGTAGTCCTGTAATTCTTAGGAATAACTCTCTTAAATCTGTCCAAACCAGAGTCTAGCAGACATCCCGGGTATAATAAAGTTTGAAAAATTAAATCATAAATTATAATATAATAAATAACTATAAATAATTGTACCAAATAATAATATAACAATAATAAAAATTATTCAATAATGTAATCAAATCAAAAACACTGAAATTTGCTCAGTTACAGAATTGTCACTGTCATTACTTTTCAATATCTGATGACGGATCTCCCCACAAATGACTCCCGCTCAATTCTGCGAGTGATTCCAATTTATTATCGCTATTTTCTAGCTGGTCTAAAACCATTTTTGATGTAAAGGGACAGTTTTGGTTGCTATGGACAATCTCCAGTTTCCAGGCATAAAGAACCCCTTTTCTATAATATAAAACTGCATGCAGCATACTGGGCAGACCACTAGGGACAAAGGGGATGTGAAATATTTACATACAGCAATGTAATCTGTAAGATTACATTATACTGTATGTATACTGTGTGTTTCACTTTTTGAATTTGGCGCCGATCTCCGTCCCCGTGCGTCGCAACGCTCGCAGGGAACGGAGATCGGCTTCGTGATAGATCGAGCGAGACACGGCTCGCTCGTACAGCGGGGAGGCAATGCTGGATCCGAGGGAGAAGGTAAGTAAGCCTCCTCCTGGATCCAGCGATGCAGTCCCGAGTCTGGCTCGGGGTTACCGCTAAATGGTACAAAAATTCCACCCCGAGCAAGACTCGGGAAGACTGTCAGGGGGGTTAATAAGGAGGACATTTCCGAGGAGATCTCCTGTCTGGCCACATCTAAGGCCCCTGGATCAAACGGCCTACCACTTGAATTCTATGCCACCTACTCTACTATTTCGACTATTATCTTGCCTCCCATCTGTCTCATTTCTATAATTTTCCCAAAAACGAGCTACCAAGATACCAACTACTACTCTGTGAGCACCCTGATGACCCAGCCCATACCCCCAAGACACCTGTATATTTTCAGCAACAAGTCCGTACTCCAGGGCAATCGTTCAGGGGGAAGTTGAAAGCAGACTCCAAATAACATGCAAAAGAAACAGAAAAGGCGCCACCAGATTAGAGCCAGTTGCATTTAATAATTGTACAAGTGCATACCATCTACTTACATGTAATTAAGATTTCCTGTACAAAGTCCTCTATGTGTGGCGTCAGACCAGCGTTTTCTTAGTCGTAGATGTGTCATCCATGGGAATAAGTAGTCCTGTTGACCAGGACTTTATTATCTGACTATGGGGGCTGAAACCGAGGCTTGGCTATGGTCAGCAGTAAAATACAGGCATCGAGCGCAGTGACGTTACTAGCAGTAGCAGTGACGGGGACATAGGCTGTATACAGCGTTATATGTGCTTTGGTTTGCTGCCATCTAGTGGTTGCAATGTTGAAAAACCCCCAACAAAATCCTAGAGAGCTGCAAACACTAATTTATTGTGGAAAATGCAGGGGAACTAAAAGAAGATATATGGATACTAGGACTAATGGCGGGATAAGGGAATAAGGAGGAGGGGAAAGAGGAGAAAAAAAATATAAGGGACTATTTAAGAAGAATAAATACACGTGTTGATGTCCTTAGCATATACACATCTATAAATATGCATAAAAGCATTTAATGAAAATAGCTCAATAATTGATAAACATCACTTATATGTAAAAAATAACCCTTTTAAGGACCGCCTCACGCCGATATATGTCGGCAGAATGGCACAGCTGGGCACAATCACGTACCTGTACGTACCAGGACAGGAGACTCGGGGCTATTGGCCCCAGACTTGGGGCTGTAGCCCCAAAAGCTACCCACTAACGACGCCTCTGGTGGGATAGATATTTTCTGCATAAATATCTTCTAAGTAGAATCTCACTCACCTAGAGGTTTGAGAATAGTAAAAAGAAAATACTTTTCTGGGGCCTGAAGAAGCCAAAGAATGGTTCAATATCTCTGAATTTGGCACCACTAAGTGGATTGACATTTTAGTCAAACACCGGCAGCCAAATTTGAACTTAAACATCAAGTCCAATTACTTTCTCAGGAGATTAAGGTTTATGGGTCAGAAATTTCCCAGGTCTTGGTCTAATACCTTGAAAAGAAACACCAAAAGAAAAGAAGATCTTTTAAAAAAACAAATTGGGGAAATTTAGATGTGATTTAAATTATTAGACTAATAGCGTGTTCACATTGATGATTAAATCTCTGGCGTCCTACCCACCTAATGTTCATTATTCTAATGATCTATAGTAGCTCTGCAAAATAGAAAATACAATGGAGAGGCTGCAGAGGGGGAAGAAATAAACAGATGCGAGCCACCACAAGTCTCGCAAACTATAAATATCTATAGACTAGATCCTTACATAGTGTTTAACCCCTTGCTTACTGGGCAATTAATGGCCCCCGCCCAGACCAATTTTCAGCTTTCGGCGCTGATGCACTTTGAATGACAATTGCGCGTTCATACAACACTCTACCCAAATGAAAATTTTTATAATTTGTTTCCCACAAATAGAGCTTTATTTTGGTGTTATTTAATTACAGCTTGGGTTTTTATTTTTTGCTAAACAAAACAAAAAAAGATTGAAAATTTGGAAAAAAATCATGTTTAATAGTTTGTTATAAAATTTTGCAAACAGGTAATTTTTCTGCTTCATTGATATGCGCTGATGAGGCTGCACTGGTGGGCACTGATAGGCGCAGATAAGGTGGCACTGATGGGTAGCACTGATTGTGGGCACTGACAGGTGGCGCCAGTGGGCACCGACAGGTGGCGCTTTTATGGGGCACAGGTGGGCACTGAGGATCTGGGCACATCGCAGTGAGTGGGACTAATGTCCCGCTCACTGCCGCCGGTGACCGGCTTTTTTTTTTCTCCTCGCGACATCACGTGATCAGCTATCATTGGCTAACAGCTGATCACGTGGTAAGGGGTCGGGATCAGCCCTTTACTCCGATCTGTGATCCAGCGAGTTTCAGACTTGGTGATCACAGGGGGCGCGCAGGCCACTCGTGCACAGGACAATGTCAATAGACGTAGTCCCGGCAATGTAGAGCCGCGCTGTAGCCATCATTCGGCTATAGCGCGGATCCCTAGAGGTTAAAGATTTGAATATATAAGAAATCTCACCTTGAAAAGATTTTTTGAAACTCAAAAAACAAAAAACATACAGAGACCGATAATGCCCCCCATACTAATATAGTGTCTGCATCGGAGACTGAACCCATTGTGTTCTGTTTTGATGCCGACAGACACACTTCAGGAACTATATTTGGATAGTACTCATACCAATTTGGATCTCTACACACACTTACAACCTCACCACCAGTACTACATTCCACTCTGAAACCAAAATCAGTTTATCCACATCAGTCAAAAGGCTACATATAACCATGTTTTACAATATGGTGTTTGCAGAGATAAAGAGACTATGCTCACATCAATCTTTTGGTTCCTCAGACTTAAGTTATCTCGCACCACTAGAAAACTAAGCCATAAAATCCCTTGCCAATAATGAAAAATTATCAAAACTGCCAACAAGGGAGGTGGTATCGTCATCATGGATCGTGATGACTATACCAAGGAGGCTTATTGCCTCTTTGCTGATACATCAACATACAAAAAACTAACTAAAGCTCCACTCCCTGAATATAAATGTGCAGTTAATCTCTTAATATAAAGAACTACACAAATCAAACATTTTAGAAAAATCTGAAGTTTAATTTTTAATTAAGGATTTTTATCGTACCCCTTATTTTTATCATATCCCGAAGTCCACAAAAGTTTGACTAATCCCCCCGGTAGGCCCATAATAGCGGCCATGGATAGCATTACCACTGGTTTGTCTAAATATATAGACTATTGTCTTCAGCCTTTGGCCCAAGGTCTACAATCTTATATCAGAGATGGCACACGTTTGCTTGAATCACTTAAACCTTATTCTTGGAATAAGGATTATATTTGGATGTCATTAGATGCAAGTTCTTAATATACATCTATTCTACATGCCTTTGGACTTAAAGCCCTCAATCACTTCCTGTTCCATGATCAATACATGAACAATAGACAAGACGCATTTATTTTGGATTGCACGGAGTTTTGTCTTGAGCACGACTACTTAGTTTGAGGATCAATACTATGTGCAAGTCCAAGGCACTGCCATGGGTGCAAATTTTGCTCCCTGATATGCCAACGTGGCAATGGGCTTCTGGGAACACAAGTATATAAGGAATAAATCCATATCCCCAACATCTCATCTATTACGGCAGGTATATAGATGATATTGTTATCTGGAATGGTTCTCCCCAAGATACTGTAGATTTTGTCAACTACTGTAATGACAATCCACATGTCTTAAAGTTCACCTATGTTACAGATGCAGACAAATTGGCATTTTTGGATCTAGAGTTGTACCATGTCGAAGATGCAATACATGCTAAGAGTTATTTTAAACAAACTGCCGGCAACTATTACACTATAGAATTTGCCACTATCATAAGTGGAAAAATATCCCTAGAGGACAATTTTGTCGTCTTAGACATAATTGCTCAAACTTGAATGATTTTATAGAAGATAGTTATGTACGCTGCAAAAGAGACAAAGGTTATCCAGAATCTTTGATCCAAGAGGCTTACACCCAATATATACAATATATTCCACCACAGAAAGACAAGGGGGGATTTGATCAATCAGTCCGCTTCACTGCCAGATTTTATCATGACCATAAAAACAACATTGGCCCATACTTTTAGAAGACGTATATATAAAAACCCTACTGCCTAAAATAACATATCGAAGCTCTCCCAATATAAAAAATAAAATTGCCCCCAGTAAGCTGAAACCTCGCTTTACTCATACCTATACCATAGCCCATACCACATATATGTCTAGTTACATTGTTTGGAAAGTTCCAATGTAAAAAATCTTTTTGTAAAACATGCAGCTTCGTACAATATGGTCAGAAACCGTTTACCACCAGGGGGCAAGACCTACGATATCAGTGAGTTTTACAATTGCTCATCTGATTTCGTAGTATATTGCCTTTGTTGTCCTTGCCACCTACTCTATGTGGGTCGTACCATCCGTCCGCTTAGACAATGGTTTGGCGGGCATTGCAGAAAGATTGATGAAGGCAAGGACAAACACAGTGTCCCTCGCCATTTCTCAGTGTCACAAAGGTTCCACTGATGGGCTCAAAGTATGGGTATTGGAGCAAATGCCCAAAAATCTGTCTGAGGCAGAGAGTTTTTATAGGCTGTGTGAACGTGAATCTTTTTGGATATATTCCCTTGATGTGTTATCACCAGCGGGAATGAATGAGGCTTTGGAGATGTCCAGGAATTTATAAATTTTCTTTGAATCCTAATATTTTTTATCATTGGTATTACATTTGATATTTACTATAACAATCTGACTCTCATAAGTAATAAATACCACCTTTTTAAGACTCTCTAATATCCATTATATAGATCATATAAAAAATAAAGAAAACATTTTTTTATTATATTACATTTCACATTATAATTATCCCCTTGATTAATCAATTTATAAGATATTTCTAATTCATATCCCCCATTTATATGTTTCCATTCATTTATTCTTTACCACGCAATGGTGACACCATAATTATGCAATTCATTTTAATCATTTTAGTGATGTTTATCAATTACTGAGTTATTTTCATTAAATTGTGCACACACATATACACACACACATTATATTACGTGTGCGTGTGTGTGTGTGTGTGTGTGTGTGTGTGTGTTCTAACAAGCATCAACACAAATGTGTATTTATTCTTATTAAATAGTACCTTATATTTTTTTCTCCCCTTCCCCCTCCTCCATATTCCCTTATCTTGCCATTAGTCCTAGAACCCATGCATCTTTTTTAGTTCCCCCTGCATTTGCCACAATAAATTAGTGTCTCTAAGATTATGTTGGGTGTTGTTCAACACTTCAACCACTAGATAGCAGCAAACTGAAGCACATATAAGGCTGTATACAGCCTATGTCCCCGAAGCTTGAGGAAGGAGCACGGTTGTTTTTCATCTACACAGAGCGCAAGCTCCGAAGCGTCGTCGCTGCTACTGATGTCACCGCACTCGATGCCTGTGTTTTACTGCTGACCAGAACCAAGCCTCGGTTTCAGCCCCCATAGTCAGATAATGAAATCCTGGTGGATGGGACTACTTATTCTCATGGAGGACACATCTACGGGCTAAGGCTCGGTTCACACAGGGGCAACACGACTTTTGGAGGCAACTTGGACGTGACTTGACGTGACTTGACGTGACTTGGACGCGACTTGGACGCGACTTACAACACTACTTTAAGTCGCCCCAGGCCAGGTGACTTGCCGTGGCCAATCAGAGAATGAGCTCTCAGGGGGGAACTCCTTTTGAGAGCTGATAATTCTCTGAGAGTCGCCTCTGTATAGACGGAGATCCGACTTGGAGGCGACCTCCATTGAAATCAATGGGTACCAGTCGCCTACAAGTCGGATTGAAGTAGTACAGGAACCTTTTCTCAAGTCGGAGCGACTTCAGTAGTGTGCATTAAGACAGCTCTCCTTCACTTACATTGATTTCTACATGTTGTGCGACCTGAGGTGACTTGAAGTCGGATCTGAGTCGCCCCTGTGTGAACCGGCACTTAGAAAACGCTGGTCTGATGCCACATAGAGGACTTTGTGCTGTAAATTCTTCATGTGAGTGGATGTATTCACTTGTACATTTATTAAATGCAACTGGCTCTAATCTGGTGGCTCATTTTCTGTTTCTTTTACATGTATACTTCAACCTATTAAAGAAATATTTTTAAAAAAATTAAGGTTTTTTGGTTTCATATATATTTTCACTGTGAAAACAGGAGTGGAGTTTATTGGATAAAATATAGAGGATTTAGCGTAGTTGACACAGTTGTGAGATAGAAAAATGAATGCAGCCAGTCCTCAAGGTGCTTTATGGCCCCATTCACAACTGAACGTAGCGTTTCCAGGCAGATTCTCCAGCGTTTCTTGGCAGCGTTTTAATGCGATTTTGCAGCGTTTTTTTACTGCTTTTTGCCACAATTTTGTGCAGGGCAAAAGGTCACCAATGTAAAAAAAAAAAAAAAAAAAAGGCCAAATCTGCCCAATTTGAGCAACAAAAAAGGGTCCAGAACTTGTTTGAACTTCAGGCGTTATGCTTGCAGCGACATGGAGTGGAGTGGAGATATGAACCATGTCCACTGAGAATAGATTTTTTCCCCTCCAATGTTTTGTAGCTTCAGGCTTCAAGCTACAAAACGCTCAGGTGTGAATGGGGTCTAACAGGTTATGTATTCAAGATGAAACAGCTGTGTTAATTACTAAGGCAGTAAAAACTGATCAAGTCACCTGTGCAAAATGATGAAAAGCCTGAAAACATGGCCTGTTGGGGCGGCTTGAGGACTGGAGTTGAGAAACACTGACCTAGTGTGACAACAGTACCAAGATTACAGAAAGAGCTAAACACCTTCACCTGTGCTCCGTATCATAGCCCCCTCTGTAAATCTCAGAGGGGGCTCAGAACAATAGTAAAAGATAACAGTCAACTGACAAGACTGCATCCAGTGTAAAAGTTTGTACTCTAGCTACCTTTTCCCTGAGATGCCCAGAGGAAAAACTCCTGGATGCAGCTAGAGTGCAAGGGTTTTTACAATTCCCTACTCTAGCCAAAACTTTTTTTCCCCCATTTTGTTTAAAGGTTGACTGCTTATAACAAAATCTTACCTCAGTTGAAGTAGGCTGCATAATTGAGGTTGCGAGTGTACGTGATACGCCGGTTAAGGATTTTACATGCTGTGAAGTTGCTGTTGTCACAGGGTGTGTAGCAATAGAAGCTGTGTAAGTATCATTTTGCACCACTTTAGTGAGAGGTAATGGCATCCCTGTCTGTAAGAAAGAATATGAAAGCAACAAAGTAAAACAGTTAACCATAGTCGTATATTAACAAATACGATTAAAAAAAAAAAAAAAAGTCAGGCTCAAAGGGTACCAATATCCAGAATATTTTGCAGAGAAGGGAATGATGGAACCCATGAAGTTTTGTTTTTTTCTGTCTAGTTGGAGAAATCCCCCTCCTGGTAATGACAGCTGTAACATTTTTGATTATTCCATTATTTTGTTCCAGGGACAGTGGTTATCAGGACCAATAGAGTATAAATCTCCTTAGTAATAGCACAGACCACAAGTCAAACCCCTGTTAAATATCCAAAAAACAAAAAAAGGAACAGAGTTAGGTACCTGGTAACTCCTTTTCTAGGAGCAGCATCTGAGACATAGGCTGCTTCTACAGGAAACACAATGCCCACCATTATAAAAAGATTGCACATACCTGCATGCCTCAGTAATATAAAAACAGACAGAACAAGTGATTATGAAACTTTTCCACTGAATTCTCATAATTTTCCCTTTTCCTCTTTGAGGGTGCTAACGAGTGCTGCCCTGGAAGACTTCCTAGAAAAGGAGTTAACAGGTACCCCACTCTGTTTTCTCAAGTCTTCTTCCAGGGCAGAATCTGAGAGGCTGCAGTAAGGATTACTTACTGGGGGGGGTTCACCGCCTGTAGCCGAAAGTTTGATCTTGGTCAGAAAGGGGGTCGATGCAATGGTGCATCATGAAAGTGTTAAAGCTCAGCCATGACACTGCCCTGCAGATCTTCTCTGGTGTAGCCCCAGCTTTTTCTGCCAAGAAAGCCCATGCTCTCTGGTAGAGTAGGCTGAGATTCCCGCTGGCAGATTTATGTTCTGGGACTGGTAGGCCAGTGAGATGCCCATTTGATCAATCTCACTATAGAGCTCTTTGAAGCTTGCTGGCCTTCATTTTTCCGTGAGTATAGGACAAAGAATGATTAGATCTTTCGCTAGTCCTTGGTCCTTTCTAGATAGGCCATCAGGATTCTTCTGACATCAATATTATCATATATTACCCTTTTGTTGCTATGAAGGTTAGCTGGGAGGGAGGGTATGATAATGTTCTGAGGCCTGTGGAATGTTGAGGGGGACTTTGGGTAGAAAGGCCAGGTCAAGCTGGAGGACGAGCTTGTCTAACAGAATCGTACAATATAGTTCCAGGATTGACAGTGCCTGAACCTCACTAACTCTTCTTGCCGATACCAGGAAAACCAATACCACCATTTTTAGTGGTTATGGTTTATCTGGGCATTCGTCTATAGGCTTGAAAAGGAATGCAGAGGAACCCCTTCAATAACGTTGATAGGTCCCATGAGGGGAATTTCTTAGCTCTTGTTTGCTTTGATTTTTTGACCAAGAGGAGGAATCGCTTCATGAGTGTGTCTTCCGCTTGCCTTACATCAAGGGAGGAGGATAGGACTGCCACCTATACCGTTAAGGATATTCCAATCTGCCACTCTTGTACAATGTCCAAGATGGTGGGAATCATCCCCCTCCCCGCAACCTGCCCTCCTTTTTCTGAGCACCAAGCTACAAACTGTTTTCAAACCTTTTCGTATATTGCTTGTGTGCCTTTCTTTCTACTGCCCAAGATGGTATTCACCACTTTGTCTGACAGGCCTTTGTTTTCTAACATTATCCTTTCAGGAGCCAGGCTCAAAGCTTCAGGATTTCAATGTTCGGGTGCCGGATTGGTCCCTGCATTAGTAGCTCTGGTTTGTTTGTTAATCGGAAGTGCGGCTGGCTGCTCATATTCATTAAATGGCTGAACCATACTCTTTGCAGCTAGTAGGGAGCCACCAGGATAACTGTGGCCTTCTTGATTTTTTTGGATGACCCTGGGGATTAGGTTCGCTGGGAGGAATGCATATACTAGCGGGAATGACCAATCTTCTGCCAGGGCATTCACTGCCATGCACCTGTTCCCTGGGGAGAGGAAGAAGCATCTTGGACCTTGTTGTGATTGGATGTGAATAGGTCTACAGGTGGTGTCCCCCAGATCTGAGCTATGCAATCAAAGGTTGCCTTTTCTAGGGCCCATTCCATGTGCCGTACCTAGTTTCTGCTTAAGTAATCAGCTAGGATGTTCTCTAACCCTTTCAGGTGTATGGCAGATTTTTACTAACTTTGCTACCGCCCACTTCAGGATTGTGTCTGCTGTATACATGAGTTGAGGTAATCTGGCTCCCCCCTGTCTAGGCCTGGTTCACAGCTATGCCTTTTTTTTGGTGCTTTTTTTTTTAACACACTACAGTTCCTTTAACATGGCTTTCTATAGGAAACATTCACAGCTATGCATTTTTTTCAGCCACTGTGTATTTGGAAAGGGTAGTTGTTCAACGCAAAATAGTGCTTTTTTTTTTTTTTGGTTCAATAGACTTTAATGTAAAAGCTGCAGAAAAGCACATAGTGCCTTTTTGTAGCAATTTGCCTTTTTTAATTTGCCAAACTAGGCAAAAAAAAGCATAAAAAAAATGCAAATTGCAGCAAAATTGTATGTGCAAAAAATGCAAAATGCATAGCAAAAATCAAAATAGGTGTGAATCGAGCCTTATCCTGGCCATAAAATGTATCAATGTACTTTGAAAATTTCACTTGCTTTTAACATTCAGTTTTAAAATGAATGTAATTTCTGAACGAAAACCACATACGCCGTCTGCAAATTCCTTTGACCAAGACGAGTTCTATTCTACTCCTTTGAATTTTCCCATCACTAAATTGGACACCACACTTTGGAGGCATAACCGCATGGGGATCTGAATAGACGCGATTAACAGGATGGCTGGAGCTCTGCACAAACTATCCTCAATTCTACTTCATCATACCTACCACGCTTCCTGCAATACCCCAGACTCAGCACTCACCACAGACTGTCACCTTGGCTCTTCCTCATATGCAGCCGTCTGAGGGTCAAACACAGCTCCAGCTATGTTTCAAGGAGTGACCATCTTGCCTCACCAAGCAGTGGTGCTAACGCAGCTGGCATTCCTGACTCCTTCACATCCAGCATACTACATACACAGCCACAGGAGCTGCCAAGCCTGCCACCCGCAGCTTCCAGCCCTCCTAGGAGCATTCCTCTGCAGCTGCCTGCAAAGTGGACCACAGCACACTGGCAGCAGCTCAGGCCCTGTGAGTAGAAGCCATCTTGCTCCACCCGGCAACTACTCTAGGCCTCCCCAACTCCTCTGTGCCCGCCTGGCACGATCACTGGTGGAGGGGTGGCTGTGTGCAGACCTGAGAAGACTGCTTATTCATCAGCTACTGCTGTCTCCTATGCCTGTGCTTTCCACTCTGACCTCTCACCTCTGTCTCCCTGCCCTCCCTCCGCTAGATGCCTTCTAAGCAGAGCTACGCTACCCCGCCAGCCACACGAAAGTATATCTGCAGTGGCGGTCCAGGCTGAGAATCTACATGCTGATGCCATTTTAATCCAGAGGCTCCAGGCTCTGCTCACAACCATGGAGGAAGGCGGCGCCCTCACACCAGCTCCAGCTCCTTCATTGTCTCTGACACTGCTGTTATCCTAGCTGAAATTGAAAGCAGCAGAGCCTCACTGGTAGTCAGAATAGATCACCTTGCGGAGGAGTGTAACTTCATATGCAATGATCTGGACAAGATTAGAGGTCGCCTCTCAGTCTGAGAACCAAGTATCAGCAGTGGAAGACTATACAGAGCAGCATGCAGATCAGCTCTCTGAGCTCCATCACACAAATTCCTGGTCGCAAAGGCAGATTATAATGAAAACAGGTTGATGCGCAACAATTTTAGAGTATTGGGGCTCCCCGAGGGCACAAAAGGGGAAAGACCGGCAGACTTTGCAGAAGCCTTCTTTAAGGAGCTTTTGGGCCTCAATGTCTCTCCCACGCACGTGGTTGAACAGGCGCATAGTGTTCTGAGGGGCCACCACATCTCAGGGACTCCCCTCACCCTTTCTTGGTATGGTTTTTAAACTTCCGAGACCGCGATTGCATATTTGCAGAAGCCAACAGACCTTGCGCTATAGCAACACTATTCCCTGATTTTTCTCCGGAACTTCAAAGAAAATGCCAGATCCTCACAGAAGTTTGTCGCAGACTTCGTGACCACAATATCAGGTATGGCATGCTCTCTATCCAAGCCACCCGAGTCCAACATGAGAGCACCACCAAATTCTTTGAGACATCGATGGAAGCAGATACTTGGCTCAACATGCTAATATCATGGTATCTCTCCCCCATCACTGTTGCAGCAAAGCAGTCTCTGGTAACCTGTTCTACTGTGTTTGAGAGGTACTGTTCCATTTTGGAATTCTAAACTCAACCTATAGATATAGGATGTTTGGCTCCGTATCTAGTTCAGGGACTCAACCAAGATTTTGAACCTATTGGCACCTCACCTGACGGGGCAAGAGGAGTAAAACATTGCTAGTTTTTTCCTAAAAGGTTGCCTTGTGAACTACCCTTCTCTACTCCTCCCCTGCCCATTAGCTATGCCATAATTCTACTTCATGCACAAACTCCTATGCTAAGGGAGCTGCCCACAGGTAACTACACGTTGGATAACTAAGGAACTCTACATCCCCCTTCTACCCTCCACCTGCTTTCCTCAATGACAAACAGAGAAGGTTGCTGATGGATGCCGTTTCCAGGTGGTTCCCATGTTGTGGTCACTTCTGCCTCCTAAGTCAAGGCTTTAAAATTAATATTGTGGAATGTTTGGGGTCTGGGCACGAATGTTTAAGTATCTCAATCATCACAAGCCACATGTACTGTTTCTCCAGGAAACTCACTTGGTGGGCAGTAAGCTTCTGGCACTAGGCAGGCAGTGGGTCCAACAATCTTTCCATGCTACCTAGTCAGGCTATGGCGGGGGCCGGGGCGATCCTCCTTTACAAATGTCAAGCATACAAAATTTTACATATCACTGATCCCTCAGGGAGATATATTTTATTAGAAATGAAGGCACTGGTTATTGCTTTTGTGAATGTGTATATCCCCCTCCTCCATTTAACCGACAGGTCCTGTACACCATAGGTCTCCAACCTGTGGGCTGTGGTCCAACACCGGGCCATGGCGCCTCTGCCGTCAGGCCGCGGAGGAGACAAGTAATGTCAGCGGTGCAGTGGCGGGGCAGAGAGAGGACATCTCATTGCCTGCACCGCTGTTCCGCCGTTACGGGGCTGCGCAGGCTTCTCTACGCAGAGGTGCAGCCAAGACCCAGAAGAGAGAATGATGTTATCTCTCACCTCCCGCCCTCACTCATCTCTCACTCACATGTGCCTGGGTTTCACCTGCAGCTAATGTACCCACACTGAGGAGAGGCTGACAGCGTTGTACCTGGCTGCAAGTGCTCTGCAATGCTGGGGGGAGATTGATTTTACATGTAAATTAATTCATGACAAGCTATTTTTTGGGTGACAGCCAGGTAACTGTGGCAATCCCCATGATGCTAGCAGGGAGTGTGTAAAGACACGTCTCAATTTTGTGGCAGGCACAGTGGCAAGTGACATGCTCAAGGCTCCCATTGATTCTGCATTATGGGGAGTTGAACTATTTTATATTACAATGTAATGATAGAAATAATGTGTTTCAATCATCCTAACACCATAACAACCATGGTGCCGGGGACGATTGAAGCACTAACACCCGCCATTGCCCTGAAAAATTGCCTGCGAAAAATGGCTTAAAGCCCCAGGGCCTTGGCAATTTTTTTCCACACAGCCAGTCTCCAGTGCCAAAAAGGTTGGGGAACACTGATGTAGAGTCATTAACAGAGCTATTATCATTTATTATTCAAAAAATCCCGCAAGGTTTTTTTTCAATCGCAGACCGATGTTTCTCCTGAGAAAGAATAAATGTATTATTCTTCCATAAGTAATTATTAGGGCAAATTTGATTGGGTTTATTTCAATTGTAATTGGTGCATGATCTGACCACGTTAAGTTGTGAATGCTAGCAGTCGTAATTTTTGGGAGGAGATTTGTATGTGATGAAGTAGCCTATTCTAGAATAAGACTTAGAGAAAGTAAAGACCTTTTCTGTATTGTCATTGACATGTACTCACAGTCAGGGGGTTTTCGGGAATAACTCAAAGTTTCCCTGAGCTTCCTTTGAGTCCTAAGAAATGGTCATAGGGGATGCTTGCAGGGTCTAGATTGAAACGAGGATTGAGCCTCGTCTTATGGGGACCGTGCTTCTTAGGTTTTTGTTTTTTTATACCAGTCTTGGGATAGTGATCCAGATGCATTGGTGTCCATTTTGTTATTTTCCAGATTGGGGATTAAAGTGGAAGTAAACCCATCGATTTAAACAGTTAAAAAAAAAAAAAGGCATGCTGGGAATGCTAACTGCACATTGGCTGTGCTCTCAGCCAAACTATCAAACCATCCAATGGCTGGTGTCATAACGAATCACATGTGCAGCACCATAGCAGTTGAGGATTAAACAGAGGCAAAGATGGCAGCTTCTTTGGCTGAAAACGATAGGGGAGTTTACTTCCACTTTAAACCCCAAGAATGAAAGCTTTTTAGACCTTGTTCCAGGCTGTTGATTGAGTAGAAGGTTAATTTATCGTCCACAAGTAATTTTGTTGGGAATCCCCATTTGTAGATCACATTATGGTTGCACAGGATTTTTCTAACAGTATTGAGGTTTGTATGAGCTTGAATTGTCGTTTGAGATGGGTCCGAGTGTAGGATTATGCCTGCATAAGGGTCAGGAAGTCGTGAACGGTGGTGTGCATATTGCATAAGTTAGTCCTTGACTCAAAAAAATTTAATTTTGGCAATGACATCTCTCGGTAGTTTCTCTGCGATATGATGCAGTTTAGGTAGCCTGTGAGCTCTGTCACTTTCAAGCTCTTGTTGTGGAATTGAAGGAATAAGCTCTGAAATCATTTTTTTTTATGAAGCATTTCAGATCCGGCAGCTTCACATTTTCCGGTATTCCTCTAAATTTGATATTATTTCTCCTACTTCTGTCTTCAATGTCTCAAACTTTGATTCTGAGCTGTCTCACTTCAAGTTCAAAGTGGGAGTCCACTAAGTCATTGTGCACTGAAGTGAAGTTGCACATTTTATTCTCCATGTAATCCACTCTCTCTCCTAAAGCATCAATTTCCATTTTAGATTCGTGCATATAGTTTATCAAGTCATGTTGCAGGGCACCTCTGAGTGACATTATCATGTCTTTGATTGTTGTGTCAAGGATGGGTTGCCCTGCTGTAGGGTTAGCATTTAGCTTATCATAAGGATTACCATCTAGAGTGTAAATGTTGTCTGCAGTAGCTTTATTAGCTTTACCTTCATTAGAAGGGATCCTTATCCTTTGTTTAACTGGGCTCAGTATATCATCCTGGTAAACTGTGTTGCTCTGGTATTGTAAGGCAGAGTGCAGGTCTCCCTCTTGTTCTGTGTCAGCGGCTTGCCTTTCTATGTTACAGGGAGGGGAGAGGTAAGCACCATTTTGGTCTTTCTGTATCCCGGCCAGGCTACAGAATGCACTTAAGTTGCAGGGTCCTTCTCTTGTTTTCCTCTTGGCCGACATGATCCTCCCGTTGCCGCTGGTCTCCGGTATAGGTAGTTATCCCTCAGGGCTTACAAGTCGCTCTGTAGGTCACTCAGGGAAGTCCTTTATAGTGGAGCTCCCTTACAGTGCGTCCATACACTGCCACGGCAGACCACGCCTCCAGAAGTTACATTTTTAGACAAAGCCATTGCGGAAATCCATTCCTTCCCGGCTCGGAAAACACAAGGCCCAGATAGTACTCCAGGAGAATTGTACAGGATGTATGCCGCTACCCTAGCGCCCAGGCTCCATAAGCTATTTACTGACTGTATAGAAAATATGACATTACCCCCCCCCCCCTCTATGTACCAGGCTCATGTAGTCTTAATTCCTAAAGACAGATCTCACTGCGCCTCATATAGGCCAATCTCCCAATTAAACTATGATCTTAAAATGCTAACAAAAATTCTAGCCTCTAAACTAATACAAATTCTCCCTAACCTGTTGAGCAGTGACCAAACCGGCTTTATGCCTGGGAAGTAGATTAATATTAATATACATGGGATATTTACCCATCTGCAATTGCCATCAGCCAACTCCACCTCCAGAATCATGGCTGCACTACACATTGAGAAGGCCTTTGATTCTGTAGCATGGTCATACATGCATACGGTACTAGAGCTTATGGCCTTTGGGCCAAAGTTTTGGAATTGGGTTAAACTACTATACTCCTCCCCTACTGCCCAGATTAAGCTGGGAGGAGAACTCTCAGCGCCTTTCTGGGTTGGGAGGGGCACGCACTAGGGATGACCGCTCTTCCCAGCGTTATTTGGTATAGTGATGGAGCCAGTGACAAAAGCTCTAAAGAAGGGTCCAGCAGTGGTTGAAATCCAAGTAGGAACGTTAACGGGAAAAAAAAGCCATGTGCGCGGATGATCTCATTTAACAATCCTGGAACATCCCTGAAAGAGGCCTTTAATAACCTCTCAAATTTCTCTCGTTTTTCTAGCCTAAAGATTAATTGGGACAAAATTCTACCTATTGACCCCGCTGCACAGCTTATGGCTGATCCCACTCTTCCCTTTCTCTGGACTAACAAGATTAGGTACCTAGGTATTGAAATTTCCCTGGACTCGTCGGATTATTGTGCATTGAACTAACTACCACTAATACGAAACATGAAATTCAAATTGAAAGCATGGGCCAACCTCCCCCTGTCTCTGGTAGAACCCATCAACCTATTCAAGATGAAATTGCTCCCGGGTTATTTCTATGTGCTATGCCACTCCCCAATTTGGATCCCTAAAAAATCAAGATGATCCACTCAAGCCTTGTCTCCTTTTTGTGGGGTTCGCAGCAGCCAATATTCAAGTTGGCGGGGCTTCAGAGGCTGTGACTTCAAGGGGGACTAGGATGTCTCGGGCCTCTATAAATATTTTTTAGCTGCCATGCTAACACACACAATTGGCTAACGACAGCTCTAACGCAGCTGTGGCCCTAGAGGCTGCATGTGTGGGCTCTTATGAGTCATTAAAAATCTGGTTTATAGAGGTCCAACAACACCACTTCCTCTGACACCGGCGATAAAAGCAGTCCTGAAAGCCTGGGCGATGGCTCGAGCAGAAGGACCCACTCCTTCCGGGCAATTTTCACAATATACTCCACTATGGTTTAATCCGCTGCTGCCTGAATTTGTCTCCATACCAGACCCACAGGTCTGGGCGGTGAAGGGCATTAAATACCTGGCTCAAATTTGCTTGGGGGGGGGGGGGGGGGACTTGAAAACATTTGATGTTCTGAAATCAGATTGACCTCACTAATAAGTACTTTTTTTTTTTTTTTAGATATCTTCAGCTCAGACATGCATTCCGTACTCAATTTGTCACGGACTCTGTTGCCTTCTTTACTTCCACCCTTGAAATGATACTGAGAGGATGCACTGACGAAATCTAATTTATATCAGTCTATGCTTTCCTCGGTCCATACAGGCCTTGAATCGACTAGATCTAAGTGGACATCAGACTTCCCAAAGCTAGACGATGATGACTGGGAGGAGACATGGGAATGCACCTTCGTACAGTTAGTATCTGCTAAAGATAGACTCGTACAAGTCAGACCACAGAATTGACTTGACCCCTGCATGCTTGCATAAAATGTATCCCTCTATCCCTGCTCTGTGTTGGCACTGCAATGTATATCAAGCGGATTTCATACAAATCTTATGGCACTGCCCTCACATCTGCAATTTTTGGGCAGAGGTCATATTTATTCGCACAGTGACTACTATTCAGATATCGCTTTCAATGGAGGTCTGTCTCTTGGGCCTGGTTGGCTCCCTAGCCAACTGTAGAGCCCCCAGAACTCTGATTGGACTGCTATTCTATGCAAGAAAAGTCATTGTACTTCATTGGAAGGCTCCAGCTGACCCTACCCTGGCCGCAAGGAAAAAACTGGTACAACTGTAATCTGCCCTTATAAAAGGCCACTTACTTGTTGAGGGGATGCCCACAAAAGTTTCAAAGTGTGGGACATTTGGACTGAAGCCCCCTCCACAAACACAGACCCTAATCTTTCTCCCTAAACATTCCACCCCCTACTTTAATGCTGTGAGACCCAAAGATTGACCCTGACTGGTTTAAATACAAGCACTTTGCAGGTGTACTGTAGATTTGGAAGCACACATTTAGTCTAAGTGCTAGTTACGGCACTAATGTTTTTGACTGTTCTAAGTTATGTTATGTAAAGGTTCCAAGCCTGGGTATGCCCAATAGGCTTTGTTTTTGTATGTTAGTCTTTCACAAAAACCTCAATAAAAAAAGATTTTTAAAAAAAATTATACACCGCACTTTAAAAGTTATTATCCGATTAATCTAAACAAAAAAATCGGCCAAATAATCAATTATGAAAAAAATTGTTAGTTGCAGCCCTTTAGTGCCTCTGTCAGTATTTTGGGGAAGATTCTGGGTGCTGAAGAAATTCTGAAGGGCAAGGAGGTATACTGAAGTGCAGGGTAGCCTTTGAACCCTGTATTGCAAATCTTATAAACTTGTAATGATCTGTTTATCGGTATGTGCATCCTGCAAGCCTAACGTGGCCATAAAGGCCCCTGGCGGAAGTTACTTACTGAGTAGATGGATTCCATCCAAAAAAATTTTTATTTCATTTTCTTGTTGAGGGGTTTTAGGTTAAAAAATTAGCCTGTACTTTCTGAAGGTTTTTTCCTTGCAAATATATGTGATTAAAACCACTCGCCTATTTCGTCTTGCAGGACAGCCGTAATGGTGTTCTGTGTTAGTAGGTTTTCTAGTGATGACAGGAATCCCTCTGCTTTCTCTTGGTCCCTGGGAAGTGCCCTCATCAAGTATCTGGTTGGTAGGGTGTTGGAAAATCCTATGGCATACCCTTGTTCCACTGTGTGGAGGACAATTATGAGGGGACTTCTAGCCACTTGTCTATGAATGCCAAGAGACTGCCCCTCACCTTCTGGGCATCATTGTTTTTTGGAGTTGCCCCTGGAAGGCTTAAGGATGAAGTTTTCCCTATTCTTCCTCCTTTGAAAAGGACCATCTCTTACTGTTTTGCTTTCCTTGTAGCTTTTTTCTGCTGGTGAAAAAGCGTTTTTCTTTGCCTTTTCTTCGGCTGCGAGAACCCCTTTTTTTCAGTCTGCTGACCTGTGTAGTACCTGTACCAGGCCTGGTTCAAAAAGAAGGTTGCCTGTGAAGGGGATAACATATAATTTGTTGTTGGAGGCGTCGTACCCCATCCAATCTGAGCCATAGTGCCCTCTTTGATCGGGGTTTGCAAGTTATTTATTGCTGTGCGTAAAGGGTTAAATGTGTCCCACATTTCTGAAAGTTGATCTGTTCTTTAAGACACCCCTGCAATTCTTTTGCCACCATTTTGCTACGACATTTTTAACATAGTAGTTTCGCCCAATTTGACGCTAGTTTGTGTCCGCATGAAGCACGTTTTGCTGCTGGGCCTTGACTTTTTTTTTTGGGGGGTTTTGTCTGTGGAGAGAGATAAAAGGGTCAAGCATGAGAAGGATGCAGATAGTGTGCAGCATACCACTATATTGCCTAAGCACAATAGTGATTAGTAAGTGCAGAGGTGGCCTGTGCATGCTCTGGCTTACCTTGGAGCTTTCCTGGCTTGCAGGATGTGCAGGGCAGGGTGATGCAGGTTCTGACATGGTTAGCCCATTAAGCTTCCTGTCAGGTGCTCTTTTATAGCTCCCTGCCTCTGGACACATACCTCTCCGTGTGACTCCATCCAGTGTGTCCTGATTGCCATCCGCGGCTGGAAGAGCCGCTTTTGCTGTCAGGTGTCCTGGTTTTCCTGTCAAATGCCACGTACAAGTATCCAATAAAAAGATACCGCTTGTGGCCCTGTGTGACTGAAAGTGCATCCCTGGAAGTGATGCGCTCAGCGCCTGGGATTCACTTGCCATCTTGCTACAACCTTCTGAACTCAGTGAGGAAGAAGAGCTCAGGTGGTGGCCAGCAGACACCCCACCGGTCCGGATTTCCTGTTGCTGCATCACAGCGCTGGAGGGGGTAGCAGGGAGGAATTCTAAGACACCTTTGTTGGGTGGGGGATGGTTTGCTTACCGCCACCCCATGGGGGGGGTGAAACCTCAGGCCTGTTGTGGGCCCAGGTGGGGGGCATATCCCTGGGAGCCCTGGCCTAAATCGCCTGAAGACCTCAGAGGTAACCGGAGACGACTGGGAACAGAGAGGTGCCAGACTGAGTGCAGTATAAATCATATATTTAATAAAAACAAGTAGTAACTCACAGGTTAAATTAGATGAGTTCAGTATGTGGTGAAAATCGCCAGTCCTGGAGTCTCATAAATGTCTTCCCTTTGCAGCCTGGGGCACTGGTGTGATCTTACAAAGATCCAGAGAATGCTGGGAACCAGGAGGCAGGAAACAAGAAGCAGCTGGTTGTGACTTCAAAAGGAACAGGAAATGTGATTATTCACAGTGGCAGGGAATGGTAATGCATTTTGAAGCTACAGCTTCTTCATCAGACCATGATTGTCTGGCAAACCTGGCAGACTTAAATACAGAGGAAATAGAAACAGAGATCTGATGGGCTGGCCAGCCCGTCAATCAAATCGACAGATTTAAAGAGGTAGATGGTTGGAGACCGAAGTGAATGTAAATATGAGTAAGAAGCTTGCTGATTAATAGTGGAAGATAAGTTTATGACATTTGCAGAAATCGATCAAATAATTGATTAAATACATAAATATAAAATGTATAATTATACCTCAGATTTAAAATGAATAAATTTTTAGGAGTAAATTAACTAAAAAATGAATTAAAAAAAGAATTAGCAATTGATAATCGATTATTATAAATTATGAATTAATAAAATGGTGAGACTGGAGGAAGCAAAGGACTCTATACTAGATATAAAATTAAGGTTCTAAGTTATATTGTGACCAAAAATACTTCTCAAAAGGATAAAATCGAATCTTTAGATAATAAATGGTTAATGGATAATGATGGCGATACTTACTGTGTATATATGTGTGCACACATATAATCATACATATACACAAATACAATAACAGCTCATGCATATACATACCCACATACCTGCATGTGCGTGCAGTTGTAAACATGTACATGTGCAAACACATGTATATACGCGAGTATATACAAACATCTCTTTCTGTCCCAATACTCTCTAGAGGAAACACAATATTGTACAAAAAAGGGAAGGGGGGCAAAAAGGAAAAAAAAAAAGGAAAAAAAAAAAAAGGAAAAAAAAAAGACAAAAAAAAAGGAAAAAAAAAAAAAGGAAAAAAAAAGGGGAGGGCTGGTAAAAACAAAGGGGGGTGGTTAAAAAAAAAAAAAAAAGGGTGGTGGCAAATTTGTGTTTTTTGTCCAAACGAGCTGTTTAGTGGAGAAAACTGGGTATCCAGTCACCAGTAACCGGGAGACCCACAGAGGCATGACCGAGGGAAATCACACCAGCACCTGGTTAGATGACAGTGCTGATTTTGATCTCCTCATTCATTCCTCTAGGCGACATAGTATCCAAAGTGAAAATCCAATACGTTTCCTAACGACACAGCCTTTTGAAACGTTCTGCTGGGGGAAATTTATCTGGAATTGATTCCAGGACCCAAACTTTTAGATCGTTGGATGATTGTTTGATATTCTAGAAAGTGATGGGGGACCCTATGTTTAGGGAGACCAGCATCGACAAATCCGCAATGTTCCCCAAATCTGGCTCTAAGGGCTCTGATTGTATGGCCCGCATATAGCATGCCACAAGGGCAAGGTAGACAGTAAACCACAAACATGGAAGAACAGTTATGGAAGGTGTTGAATGTGTATGTCTTACCCTTATGAGCAAAGGATTTTTGACCATGTTCATTATGAGCACAAGTGAGGCACAGAGATTTTTTTTTACACTGAAACATGCCCACCAGAGGAATGAGTGTTAGATGAATGTTATTGGATATAGATTGGGCAGATTTAATTTTAATAGGAGCCACTTTCCCTTTTATATTCGGAGCCTTCCTATAGACAAATTGTGGCACTGTAGGAATAGTTTTTAAGTGTGGGTCTTGCTATAGTACAGACCAGTGTTTTTTAAAAACGCTCTCCATTTTCCAGTGTTTGTTGTGATATTGAGTTATGAATCTTGTTCCTACATTTTCTTGTGATCGCTGTTTTGATTTTGGAATGTTAGTGGTATTGTAAACCATATGAGCCTGATCAATTAGGTCTGGGGGGGTAGCCTCTCTCTATAAATTTCTGCTTGAGATGAACATTTTATGCATTATAATCCTCCAACCTAGTGCAATTGTGCCGTAACCGGCAAAATTGACTTTTGGGGACATTTTTAACCCATCTCGGATGGTGACAGCTGGTGACATGTAAAAGAGAGTTCCCTGATGTGCGCTTGGTGTAACCTTTAGCTATAATTGTGGACTCTTGGTAACGTAGTTCCAGGTCCAAAAAACAAAGAGGTGGCATTTATTTGCGAGCTAAAAGAAAGACCAAAAGTGTTGGAGTTGCAGTGTGATAGAAATTTCTGTACAGTATTTAGAGGGCCATCCCAGATGATAATGTCAACGATGTAGCGCCCATAGAAGACCAGGTGCACTGCGAATGGGTTATGTTCCCATATGCACCTGGTCTCCCATAGGTCCATCGTGAGATTTGCATAAATGGGGGCACAATTTGCCCCCCCATAGCAGTCCCAGTATTCTGAAGGTAATAATTATCCTCAAAATTGAAGTAATTATGTTCCAGGCAGAATCTGGTCCCTTTCACAATAAACTGGCTGTTTGGAATTGATGTCACTGTCCTCAGATAAAAAATGAAAAACCGCCTGTAGTCCAACCTCATGTGGGATCGAGGTGTACAATGAACACACATCCAACGATAACCACAGATATGTTGCTTCCCAAGTATATGGTTGTAATAACTCTTGGAGATGGGTACCATCCCGGATATATGAGGGGAGGGCCTGGGCCAGAGGTTGGAGGAATTGATCAATGTAGAGAGAATAACTGGTGGTAATACTCTCCATGGACACCACAATGGGATGTTCAGGAGGATTCTCAAGGTTCTTGTGTACCTTGGAAAGATGGTAGAAGTACGGTACATTGTAATATTCTCTATGGAAGAAAGAGGCTTCAGCTTTAGAAAGGACTCCCTCAGATGAAGCCATGGTAATCAAACTCTTGGATTCCTTGATGAAGTCTGGTAAAGGGTCTGTTTTTAGTTTTGTATATGTGCTACGATCAGAAAGTAGGCGGTGTGATTCAACAAGAAAGGTGGCTCGGTCTTGTATGACACTACCACTGCCTTTGTCTGCCATTTTGATGATAATTTGTTATTTGGGATGGTATTGACATTGGCTACTATGGTATCTTTGTGTATGTTGCCCTGTAGACTAAAATGTCTCGAGAGTAATATTTCAGATGAATTAGTAAAAAGCTTTGAAGATGGTAAATGGATTAGGTGGAATAGTAGGGGCAATGGTAAAGGCGGTGGTATAGTCATTCAAGACCGAGCCAGCCCATCAGATCTCAATTTAACCTGTGAGTTACTACTTGTTTTTATTAAATATATGATTTATACTGCACTCAGTCTGGCGTCCCTCTGTTCCCATTTCTACACAGAGCTCATCACTTCACTCTAAGGGAGCTGCCTCCAGATGCTAATCATACAAGATCTCGGATTATTTATGGACATTATGTTTTAAACAAATGTTTTAATATTATGTGTGCTTATTCACACACATTTTATGTATACCTATATTCCAGTTGTTATATAATTTTACGTTATCACCATATCTAGCGCCGCTTTTAACCCGTTTTAACTGGAGACGACTGGCCAGGGAGTCCCCTGCAACTTAGCACAGAGACTGGAAGAAAATAATAAACCGAGTTGATCCTCTTCATCCACATGAAATACTAGAACTGAGGCATGCAGGTATGTGCAATCTTTTTATAATGGTGGACATTGTGTTTAATTTAGGAGGAGCCTATCTCTCAGTTGCTGCCCTAAAAGTAGACTTGAGAAAAGTAAAAAATATCAACAATCCATTGATATCCACAAATACTGTAGCTCTTCCATTCTCATGATATGATTCAATTCAGTTATCCATTCTGAAATTATGTGGACGGTGGAGGGCTTCCAGAACCTAGGAATCAAAGCCCAGCTTGCTAAAAAGAGAAACCTAAACATGCCTGTCTTGGTTTTTTTTATTTTTTTTTGATGAAACCTGGGTTTATGAATAGAAGAGCTACCTTTTTCCAATTCCGCCTGTGTTGTACCCATTATTAAGAGTCTTAACTGAAATACAGATTTCAAGGGAAGGACCACCACAAATGGAGATGCGTACCACATGGCTCTCCGCATCTCCAGCAATGACCCAGAATTGACGGAATTAGCTTAATGTAAAACAAGTGGAATTTTGTACCACCAAGTCAGAATTTTGAAATTCCTCACTTGTGCCTGAGAAACTATGGTCAGTTTAAATGTAAAAAGAAAAAGCTTTGTCCCAGTCTTCTGAAGTGGTCATATCCCTGTCCCCACACCCAGTCTTGAACATAAAAAGGATGATTGACTAAGGCACACGAATGCAATATGCATCAAAAGTTTAGAGAGAGCATGTGAGCAGTGAGTCAGGAAGGCTTAAAGGAGTTGTAAAGGCAGAAGTTTTTTTTTTATCTAAATGCATTCTATGCATCGAGATTAAAAAACCTTCTGGGTGTAGCAGCCGCCCTAGCACCCCCTAATACACAGCAAAGCCCCATCTATCTCCAGCAATGACCATGAGTCTCTCGGCCATCCGAGACCATACTTCCTGATTGGCTGAGACACAGCAGCAGCGCCACTGGCTAACTGACTTTGACAGCTGTGGGAGCCAATCAAGAGAGGGGGGAAGGGATGAACGGCAGCTCCATGTCTAAATGGACACACGGAGCTGCAGCTTGGCTCGCGTGCCTACATAGCAAGCTGCTTGCTGTGGCAGCACTCCACAGGAGGGAGGGGCAAGGAGCAGCGAAAAGGGATCCGAGAAGAGGAGGATCCAGGCTGCTCTGTGCAAATCCACTGCACGGTGCAGGTAAATATAACATGTTCTTTAAAAAAAAAAAAAAAACATGGGACATTACAAACACCAAGTCCTCAATTGGTGTCCCTATGGAGCTCAGTCTTGATTTTAGTAAAAGTGCTGAAGCTGTAAATAGCGTTACCAATGCCCATGGTGTCGCATGGCAGGATTAGTGAGCTCACATATGGTTGTCAATTCATTGCGGTCAAGTGCCTGTCGGATGTGGGAGGGAGACGAGGCCTGCTATTGTAGTTGGCGAGTACTATACCGCTCTGGTGGGAATTCCAGGGGAGGAAAATATAACATAACTTATATTCATGGAGTCCAAACCATGGAGAAGTAAAGATAACCAGAGAGACTGAGATGTTGGGGATAGGCAATTATTGGGTGAACCCACTGGGGCAAGGTTAATGGTACCACAAGATGTTTCTTTCTAGGCCAACCCATTTTTTCGATTGGTCAAGGCAGTACCAACCAAGGTTTTAAGGTGGATCATCTCTCGAGTCGGTGTTTCACAGCATTTAAAATGAGAAGGTAGTTAAACAGATACAATTTGTTAAGGTGTGACTGTATCTGCATGCGACAGACTCAACCAGGACAGGGGCTTTTTGAGGGCACTGAAAGCTGGCCTCTTGCCCACTGGCCACAGGCCCTTGCTTATATAGATCTGGGCATGCTCATTGACTTGATTCTACAGAACCACAAGCATTACAATACTAAGCAAGTAAGGCGATATCTACAAGCAGTGTTCATTAGGGTTTTTTATGCTGATTTGCATGGGACAAAGTTGTAGGGGAGGGTTTACATCCACTTTAATATCATGTGTATTCAGGGTTGTGGGCCCACGACTGTCTGAGTGGCTAGTTGTTAATTTGTTCATGTTACTTAGACCACTGTCCTTGCTATCAGTTGCTAGATGTGGATTAGCATTATGTGTATGTTGGCTGTCTCTTAGCTATATTCATTATATTCCTGTTTACAGTTTGTATTGCATACAATAATGTGATCAGGCTCACCTGATATTGTGTGGTATACAAATTCTGTGGCATTTCTCAATAGCAAGAGTTCCAGATTGCATCTAAGATAGTCGCCCAGTTTTGGATGGTCAGCTATAATATCTGGTTTCAGACTGGAGGAAGTTATATCTTGACGGAAGCACCCAAGCTGGGTAAAAAAGCGGTTTCGTCACACTGCACTGCAAAATACTATATTTGATAGAGTTAGAGGCTCAATGTCAAGGAAATATGTCTTTGATAAATTCTTGAACATGGGAGGGTAACAAAACATTAAGGCATTGAGATTTGGAGGCGTTGATTTTGAAGTTAGTGAAAGAACAAAGCAGTTTCAATTATTGAAGGATGGCTAGAAAAACGATTTTAGGGTTGGAGATGTAAAGCAATCATCTGCAAATCAAATAAGCTTGTATGTAATGATTGCATTAAGTGTCAATTCCGACCTCAAGTCTCCTAAAATCGCTCCGACTTCAGAAAAGGTTCCTGTCCTACTACTAAGCGACTTCTAGGTGACTTGTACCCTTAGAATTCAATGGAAGTCACCTCCAAGTCAGATCTCCATCTAAAGTGAAGTAACTTTACAGGAAAAATAGGATTTTGGTACTCACAGTAAAATCTGTTTCTCTGATGGACACAGCATCTTTATCTTGACCTTAGGGTTTTATTGCTCCTTTAGGAGAAGACTAGGCAGAAAATGTAAAAAAAAACAAAAACAAAAAAAAAGCACTTGCACAGTACCACCCAGGGGGGCGGTCCTATAATCTCTCCCACTGCATCCAGCAGCTCAGTTCGTCAAAAGCAGTACAAACATAAATAGGAGGGGTGGTTGCTATGTTAGTCAATTAACTTCCTAGAAAAGGATTTCATGGTGAGTAAAAAAATAGGATTTTTTGGACTCATCGTAAAATCCTTTTCTCTGTAATTCACCGACTGACACAGCTTCTCTCTTTAGACCATTGGGTTTTTACACCACCTTCAGGAGAGGACCAGGCATTAAATGTTAACATGTGATAATAAAACTCGAACTTTTTAGTTCTGCCCAAGGGGCGGTCCCATTGGTAACAACCCGCAGTATAATGTGAAGAAAAATATGAAGGGCTGTGTCAGTCGGAGAATTACAGAGAAAAGGATTTTACGGTGAGTACAAAAAATCCTATTTTCTCTTATACTCACTGACTGACACAGCTCCTCTCTTTAGACCATTGGGACATCACCAAGCAGTGCCAAAACGAGGGATGGGAAAACAGCATACTTCATCCACCATGGCATGTGGGAGCTAGTACAAACTTTACCCACAAAAAAAACGACAGTGTGTGGGGAAAACCACTCTCTAACCGCACCAAAAACTGCAGTAACGAATGCAACAGTGCATTAACTTAAAGGTACTACGTTTTTAAACACAAAAACAGGAAAAACACGAAAAGATTGCATATGCAATTGCAACCATACAGCCGCCTGCAAAACTTTGCAGCCAAAACAGACATCACACGATGCAATGACATCTACCTTGTGGAACTTTGTAAACGCGTGGACAAGCGACCAGGTCGCTGCTTACACACTTGAGCAACAGACGCTTGATGCCGGAAGGCCCAAGACGTTCCAATTGCCCTTGTGGAGTGGGCCATGACTGGAAAGGGGGGGCAACTGCCCCTTCAAGGCGTAGGCTTGCACTGCAATCTGTCTGATCCCCCTGGAAATGGTGGCCGACGAGACCGCCATGCCTTTCTTTGGACCAGCCACCGCAACAAACTGAGTCTGACTTCTGGAAGGGAACCGTGTCAGACAAATTCTGAGCCCGAACTACATCCAGAGCATGAAAGGCCACATCCTTAGGATGTGTCAGCTTAGGACACAGAGATGGTAACACAATGTCCTCATTGATGTGAAACGCAGAGACTACCTTCGGCAGAAAAGACTGTTGCAGATGCAACACCACCTTTTCTTGTGGATAATCAGATAGGGCGACTTGCAGGACAAGGCTGCCAGTTTCGAAACCCTCCTGGCTGATGTGATGGCCACTAGAAAGACCACTTTCTTGAATAAGAGGTGTGAACTGAGTGAAACTGAGCTTGAAATTTCCTACTGTAGTTCTCCAGCTTGGAGTCCACAGTTAGGTGCGTCTCCTGTAGGCAAATCAGCCCGATATCACATTTTTCCAGGGCCTCAAACACCGCTGCTTTTTTAACTGGTGTACCCAACCCTCGTACATTCCAGGAGCCAATATTTATAACCCTAGCCTGCATACCTTCTTAGAAGAAAAAGAACGGGAAGGAGGAAATGTCTCAATGTTATGGTTAATCTCCTAGGAGCATTCTCTACATCCCATCTAGAAAGCTGGGACATATGAGGGAACAGAAGGAGAGAGAGAAGCTTACTCGAGGTAAAATACCTATCATCTTTATGTGACCTATTACATCTTATAATTCCATTCCATCCTAAGCTTCCCCTCTGTGAAAAAAAAAAAGTAAACTTTTCATGTATTTCAGACATTATTTTCAATTTCTCCTCTATTACTGTGCGAATTTCATCCTTTTCCTGTGCATTATTTCCCCTTTTATTCCTTATTCCTACCCCCCACCCCCCCTATACCCTTCTAGGTTACCCCAAGGGGCTTTTTCTGTGACCAAAACATCCCTATCCATACCTTCATACTCCCCCCTCCTTCCTTCCCACACACATACCTTCTCCCCGTCCTCCCTCCCCTCCTCCCTAACCACCCTCCCCTTAAGCCCAACCTGTGTCTCATTTTTAACCCTTCTCACTCTCATTCACATATTCCACTATACTGTGTGTGTCCCACCGCCCACCGATACCTGAATATGTACATTGTGCCCTTAATTCAAGTGCATTGTACCCACTATGTCTCCCCGTCCGAACTCGCCCCCTCTCCCCCCCCCCCCAATAAGGAGGTCAGGGGGGGGAAGAGATAGAGAGAGGGAAGGAGCAAGGGGGGCAGAGAGAAAAGGAAAAAAAAAAAAAAAAACAGAAAAAATAGACAAGAAAAAAAGAAAAATAGTAATAAGAAAAGAACCAAGAGAGAGGGGGAGAGAAGGGGGGAAGAAGTTTTCCTCCTTCCCCTCTAACCTATCACCTCCTCATCAACCGATCCCCCTTCTCCTCCACCCAGGCTGACACACCAGCTGGAGAATCAAAAAATAAAGTCTCTCCCAATGCTGCAACTCGTAACCGAGCTGGATACAGCAGAGCATAAGTGACATCTAATTTCTGAAGTCTACGCTTGGTTTCAGCAAACTCTGCTCTGCGCTTCTGCAAGTCCGGAGAAAAATCAGGATAAAATGAAACTTTGGCCCCTTTGTAAATAATACTTCCCATTTCTCTGGCCTTTCGAAGCACAGCCGCTTTATCTTTATAATTCAAAAATTTCAGTAAAATAGATCTAGACTGGCCCCCACGATTCGGGATTCTAGTCGGGACTCTGTGCGCCCGTTCTATTGCGAACTGTTGGGAAAAAGTCTCTCTTCCAAAAGTTTCCACAAACCATCTTTCCAGAAATATAATTGGATCAGAGCCTTCACATTTTTCCGGGAGTCCTACCAGCCTCACATTGTCCCTCCGGAGCCTGTTCTCCATTTCGTCCAATTTCCCTGCGAATTTCCCCATCTGTATTTTTAGATCTTTGACCTCTTGATTCAATGGGTATACCTCATCTTCAATCTGAGATATTCTCCCCTCCGCTGCTGTTATTCTATCCGCCGTGTTTTGGAGTTCTTGCCGCATCAAGGCTAACTCCTCCTTAATGCCTCTTGTTTGATCACATAGCTCTACCAGAGATTGTTTACACACGTTGACCGCCCCCAACACCTCCTTTAATGTGGGTTCTCCATCTCCCTCGGTCAAAGTTATTCAAGAGGTGTGGCTGTGTTGGTAAGAAAAGAAGAAGCGTTTAACTGTCGGCAGGCCAGCATCGATAAAGAAGGGAGGTATGTGTTTTTGTATTGTGTAATTGAAAATCGGGAGTATGTCCTTGCAAATATCTACATTCCACCCCTGTTTAAATTGGACGTTTTATATAATCTAATGGAATTTATAGTAGATAAATCTGGGATTCCAGTGGTAGTAGTGGGAGATTTTAACGAGGTCATTAATAAAAATCAGGATAGATTTCCATCAGCGACTTATCTGCAGAGGGAGGGTGAGAGTCGGTTATCCAGGTTTATGCAAGAAGGGGGACTATCTGATCTGTGGAGAGTCCGGAACACGGACCTGCTACAATACTCGTGTTTCTCAAGCTCCTACTCCTCACTTTCAAGAATAGATCTAGTTTTGGGGAATGAAGAAGCCAACCAAGTGGTAAGAGATATAGTATACCAACCTAGAGGGGTGTCAGATCACTCATTGGTGACGGTGTCGCTGCATTTAGGGGGGATAAGATCTTTGAAAGTATGGAAGCTGAATCCAGCATGGCTTGAGATAATTGGCGATTCAAATAAGGTACTATCCCAGCTAGAAGAGTTTATAGAGATGAATAAGGATACCGCTGCGAGAGGAGTGATATGGGACGCACTAAAAGCCTACCTCAGGGGTATCCTTATCCAACAGGTAGCGAAAATTAAGAAATCATCTAGAGAATGGGAAAACACAGTTAAAAGGGAGTTAGCAGGGGCAGAAAGAGAATATATAGTAAATCCCACCCCAGAGACACAAAAGATATGGCTAGATACACAGCAAAAATATAAAGCAGTGCTCATCAGGAAAGTCGAGAATAAAAGATTGTTCCAGAAACAAGTGGCGTTTGGGGAAGGGGAAAGAGTCGGGAAGATGCTGGCACACTTAGTGAAGACCAATTCCTAGCCATCCACCGTCACCACGATCAGGACAGAGAAGGGAGAAATTTCAACTCAGAGTTCAGTGATTCTAGATACTTTTAGATCATACTATGTAAAACTGTACAGATCCCAGGGGATGGTGGGAGACGAGGAAATGGATACTTTTTTTGGAAACATTAGAGTTCCATCCCTTACCGAGGAGGAGAGAGAGATAATGGAAGCGCCATTAACATTAGAAGAAATTCAAGCCGCAGTGACAGCAATGGCTAACCAGAAGTCCCCAGGTCCAGATGGTCTCCCAGTGGAAACCTACAAATATTATGGGAGAGTATTGCTCCCGGAACTTCTTGGAGTATTAAATAGGGCAAAGGAGGAAGAGAGATTGCCCACCTCGATGACGGAAACAACGATAATTGTTCTGCACAAGGAGGGGAAAGATCCGATGGAAACTAAATCCTATCGACCTATCTCACTTTTGTGCACAGACGCAAAAATACTAGCCAAGGTACTGGCAGCCAGATTGAATAAAATTATCTCTAGACCGATACACCCTGACCAAACAGGATTTATCCCCGGTAGATCAACGAGCATGAATATTAGAAGACTGTATCTTAACTTACAGATTCCAACGGTAAATGTAGGTAAAAGAGCAATCATGGCTTTGGATGTAGTCAAAGCCTTTGACAGTCTAGAATGGAGATACATCTGGCGGGTTCTGAAAGAATTTGGCTTTGGCTCTTCATTTATTGAGTGGATAAAAACTCTGTACAATGGCCCTAGTGCTAGAATTAGGGTTAACGAGTACTCAGATAAGATATTATTAGAAATAGGGACAAGACAGGGGTGCCCTTTGTCACCCCTGATCTTTGCCCTCGCTATGGAACCATTAGCCATTGCAATAAGATCTAACGTTGATATAGAAGGCTTCCAAAGAAGGTCGAGGGAAGAAAAGATTGCGCTATATGCCGATGATATACTCTCTACCTGGGGGACTCAGAGAAGTCCACCAGGCAGGGGATGAAAGTCCTCGGGGAGTTTAGCAGCTTCTCGGGATTAACAATAAACTGGGAAAAATCAGCTCTGATGCCGGTAGATACATTGGAGAGTCAAAGCATATTGGCAATCCCACAGTTAGAAGTGGTGGAGAAAATAAAATATTTAGGAATATACATACAAAAAGATGCAAAAAGGTATATAAGTGATAATGTTGCCCCTTTATTAGTTAAATTTAAAAATAAAATAGAAATCTGGAAGAAACTCCCACTATCAGTTGCAGGGAGATGTAATCTCATCAAAATGCTATGGATGCCACAGTTACTGTATCTGTTGCATAACTCGCCGATATGGATAGACAAAGTGGCTTAAAAAAAGTGGAAACACTATTTCGAGAACTCATATGGAGAGGAGGTACTTCAAGAATAGGCTTACAAATTCTGCAATTACCGTCAAGGAAAGGAGGAATGGCAGTACCCCACCCAATTAGTTATTTCTTAGCTGCACAATTGCAACATTTGGGGATGAGCAATGAGAGTAGCGGAAGTACAAATAGGGAGTTAATGATTACTGGGACACCTCATAAAACTATAGTAGAGGCTCTGGAGGCGAACTCATTCCCCTATAGAACTCCTACAATAAAACTTGCTCTAAAAGTATGGAAGGCAGAAAAAGCGATAAAGGGTCTGGAAGGACTGACTAAAGAAACCCCACTATGGAATAACCTGAATTTACAGGAAATGGGAATGATAGGAAGGTACAAAGAGTGGGAAAGTAGGGGAATTGACAGGCTGGCCCAGCTGTATGAAGGAAATACAATAAAAACATTTAATACATTAAAAACGGAATTTGATCTACCAAAACAGTTGTTTTATAAATATTTACAAATTAGACACGCATTATCGAAACAATTTGATACACAGGGGCCAGTGTAGAGTAAATCCCCCATTTATAATAGATTAAACTCTGAAGATAGAGCGAGAGGGTTTATAGCAGATATCTACCCACATATATGCGAAGGGAGTATAGAACACCCAGAGAAACTTAAAAGTAGAAGAAAATGGGAGGAGGAAGTAGGAACAATCTCAGATGAGCAGTGGATGAGGATACTTGAGGGGGGACATTGGATATCTGTTTCACCGGCCCAGAGGGTGTCACATTTGATGCTATTACACAGAGCCTATTATACGCCGAAGAGGCTATATAGGTTTGGGCGAAGGGAGGATGATAGATGCCCGAGATGTCAGGCGACGGGGGATATGACACACATGTTCTGGAGGTGCCCTAAACTGTTTCGCTATTGGTCAGAAGTTATTGTCGATCTGAATGAAACATTTGGAGTGTCGATTCAAGGGAATCCCAGAATGTGTGTGTTGGGCCTGAACGAGGGGATAAGAGGACTAGCTTGTATAAATAAAGCAGTAATGAGATGTATGTTCCAGGCAAGGAAACTGATAGCGCAGAGGTGGCAGGCAGAAAATCCCGTCGGTAGCAGATTGGAGGCAACTAATTACTGAGACGGTATGGAAGGAAAAGGTAGTATACTTAAGAAGCGGGAATCTCAGGGAATTTAAAAGAATGTGGAAACCATGGCTAGATAGGTTGGGATACCCAATATAAGGACTTGGAGGGAATGAGGATGTGAGAGAGGAAGAAGAGAGAGAGCACTCGGTATAGGTGTTAAGAAGATAGAGGTAATGAGAGTATCACGTTCACAGTATGTGCATGAGGGACCCTTTGTCTTTCCCTGGTATGTATTTGAAGGGGGGGTGGAGGGGGGAGGGGAAGGGAACTGTTAACTTGGAAAAAATTGTGTATTTAATTGTATTAAGTTTGTTAATGAAAACATTTTTATTTATATGAAAATAAATAAAGATTATGTAAATAAAAAATAAAAAGAAAGACCACTTTCTGGGAAAGAGTCAACAGGGGAAAAACTCTGAAATTGTCATGTGGCAGTTTCCGAAGTGCCGATAATACCAGGCTCAGATCCAGCGGGGGAAACGGTGGACGCACAGGAGGGCCTACATGTTGCACCCCTTGAGTAGTACTCACTATAGAGTGAGGCACCAGGGGTCACTGAAAAAGCACAGCCAAAGCTGATGTTTGTCCTTAAATGGTGCTTAACGACAATTTCTGGTCCACCCCTTGCTGAAGAAATAGCAGGATTCTGGATATAGCAAAGGAGCGCAGATGCCATCCTTTCTCCTCACACATGGAGATGCAGGCCTTCCAGGCTCTCAATAGCCATGCCGTTAAAAGCCAGCGATGGTAAAGCAGAATGGAGAATCGGACCTTGAGACAGAAGGTCTCGCAACGGCAGTTGCCAGGGAGCGTCTGCCACCAGGAGCACTAGGTCTGAGTACCAAGAACGCTGAAGCCAAACTAGGGCAACCAGTATTACTGGGATCCCCCCAGCTTCCACTCTGCGAAGTAGTTGTGGGCAACAGTTTCAGTGGAGGAAAGTCGTAGATCAGCTGGTACTGATCCCACGGAGCCACTAGCGCGTCTGCCCAAGGACCTCTTGTCCTGGACACGAATCTCGGCACCTTTCGATTGAGATGGGAGGCCAGAAGATCCAAGTCTGGTGTGCCCCACCACAGGCACAGCAGCCTTTACATCTCCAGATGCAACGCCCATTCTTCTGGGTCAAGCATCAGACGACTTAGATAGTCAGACTGCCAGTTCTCCAAACCCGGGATGTAAATGGCCGACATGGCCGGTACATGTCGCTCTGCCCACAAAAGTATTTGAGCGCCCTCCCGTGCGACGGCCGAGCTTCTTGTTCCTCCTTGGTGATTGACACATGCCACAGCAGTGGCATTGTCTAACTGGATCTTGATCGGACGCCCTTGCAGTCTCATTGACCATGTGGAGAGGCATAGCCTGATCACTCAGTTCGAGCAGATTGATCGGCAACTTGGATCTCCGTCGACGAGAGGCCCTGAGTCGACTGAACTCCCATCGCTCCACCCCAGAAGAATAGGCTGGCGTCCGTTGCAATCATCGTCCATTTCAGAGGTAGGAATGACTTCCCGGACTGAAGCCCCGGGGACCTCAGCCCCCAGATCAGGGAACCCCTGACTAACTGGCTCACCTGGATCTGTCGATCCAGGGACAATGGAGATCTGTCCCACTTTGTCAAGATCTCCTTCTGCAGAACTCTGGTGTGGAACTGGGTATATGGTACTGCCTTGAAGGAGGCCACCACGAGCCCCAGGACTCGCATGCAGAAGCACAGCGACGACCACTTGCGGTTCATCAACAGTTTTACTGTGGCTCTGAGAGCAGGCCTAGGTGCTCCAAACCCTAAATCGGTACTATCACCGACTTTTTTAGGTTCAACAGTCCCCCAAACTCTTGCAGAGTCTGCATGGTGATCGCCACATCCTCTTCTAACTCTGAGGTGGAAAAAGCGCTCAGGAGGATATCGTCTAGGTAACCCACAATTGCGATCCCACATTGCTGTAGCAACACCAACACAGGAGCCAATACCTTGGTAAAGACTCGGGGGGGGGGGGGGGGTGCTGATACCAAACAAAAAGGGACAGCCGCAAACTGGTAGTGGGCCTCCCCCGACTGCAATTGCAGAAAGTTTTGATGCCGGAGGCATATGGGTATGTGCAGGTACGCATCCTGGATTGGAGTAGAACCCCTGGAATCTTTCTGGCTCCTGAACAGGTACCATCACCATTCCTTCTTAAGAACTACAAAAAGGTTTGGGTAGAACTTCTGGAAATGTTCCGATTCTGGAAAAGGTAAAATCACCCCACGATTCAGCAGGTCCCCTACTGCCAAGAGGGCCTCCAGGCGAGCCGGGAGAACGGGTATGCTGGAGGGGAAGAATCTGTTTTGCGGACAAGAGAGGAATTCTATCTTGTAGCCACAGGAAATTAGATCGCAGACCCATTGGTCGGACAGCCGAGAGGACCACCGGGCTGGCTGCTGGCTGAGAGGCTCTTTCCCACAGGACTCACCACCCTGAAGGGTTCTGCGCTATCCGGCAAGTAGGGCCTGTGGTCTCTGTTGGCTCCCAGGTGCAGAGGGATCCGCTCTGTGTCAGTAGAAGCTGCTACTAACGGCGCTGAAACTGCTCTGCAATATGCTCAGGCTCAAAGGAAATGGCCACCCAGCGTCCAGTTAAGGACATAAAACAAAGCAAAAATGGCCACCAGAGCACAGGGACACATGCTGCCACTAGATAAAGCTGAAAAATGTGTTCAGACTTCTAGGAAATGGCCGCCGGTGTCCAGTATAAGGACAAATCACAGGGAAAATGGTTGCCCAAGCACAGGAGAGCATGCTTTCACTTGCTCGCACCTAAGATGGCCGCTGATGCTGAAACCATGAGAGACAGAGCAAATGGGGGTGATCAATGCTGCAAGGGACACAGGCACAGCCTCACAGGCACCTCCAGGGACATGAGAATCAGGACACAGCCAGCCAGCGCAGCCCCTCCCACAGGTGTAAACCCCCCCCCACAGGTGTAAACCCCCCCGGAGAGCCCCTGTACAGACACACACACTACTACGCAGCCATATGTAGCATCCCCAAAAGGGAGGGGGGAGGGAAGATAGGGAGAGGGAGAAAAGAGATGGAGGGGAGGGACCCCTGAATCGACCTCCCAGGGAAGGCCCAGTTGCTACACCCCACCGAGGCAGGGAGAGCTGTACTTACCAGTCCTCCAGAGCTGGGAGACATTCCATTACAGACCCACTCTCTGATCAGTACAGGGTGGCTGCTGGCTTCGGCACACTGACGCAGACATCAGAAACCTGGTCATATATGCGCCCCGGAGCATAAAAGCTCATAACCACCTCTGGAGTTGAGGTTTCGTCGTGGTCGATCATCCAGCGCAGAGCAATGGTCTGCACACACTCGCTGGCCAGGCTGGGGAGACTACAAGGATAAGGGTATCTAGACTGTCACCCAGCCAACTGTTGATAGCAAATCACAGGATCTATCATCTTGCGCAAAAAGCCAAGCTTCTGCAGAAAAAAAAAAAAAAAAAAAAAAGATGGACCAAAATAAAATTGGAGCTGCAGTAGCATGCTGAGGGGATGTTACCTAAGGGACTGCCCCTTGGGCGGAACTAGAAAGTTCTAGTTGTATTATCACGTTAACATGTAATGCCTAATATTCTCCTGAAGTTGGCATAACAACCCAATGGTCTAAAAAGAGAAGCTGTGTCAGTCGGTGAATATAAGAGAAATTTCTATTTTCTCTTTCGTACATTGATGGACACAGCATCATTATCTTGAGCTTAGGGACCTCCCCAAGCAGTGCTAAAAAAACGAGCGGTGGAATCTGCAAGAAAAGAACTTCACCCATAAAAACCAGAGCTCCTCAATGGAGGAGTTGCAACCTTAAACCGCCGCCTGCAATACTTTGCGGCCGAAGCAAGCATCCAAAGATGAGCTCACATCAACCTTGTAAAATTTAGTGAGAAACAGACGCTTGATGTCAGAAAGCCCAAGAGGCACCAATTGCCCTGGTAGAAAGTGCAGTGACAGGAAAGGGAGGCGCCAGCCCACTTATGGCATAAGCCTGAACCACAATTTGTAAAGAAAAAGGGGGAGGGTAGAAGTGGTGCTATCCCCTAATGCCTTTAAATGAGGACTGTACTGTCCAAATATCTCTAACAGTGTATTTTCCTCAAATTAAAAAATGAAAATTAAATTAAAAGAATATTTGTTTAGTAGTGTTAGACCCCCTGGTGGGGTTTTCCCATTCCCAAAATTTGAAAGAAGGGGGAGCCTTTATACAGGGAGGCCCCAGATATGTTGGTGTTAAGTATCAGTGCAATATTTGTGAATGACCTAAATTTGTTACTACCAAAGAAGGTGAACTAAATACATAAAACATAATTAAATGTCTATAAACCATTCTTAGGTGTTTGCATGGAAATCTAAATATGAGTAATAAAACAGTGTGATAAGTGAAGAGATAAAATATAATAAATACTAAAATTCAAATCGCAAAATTTGAATATTGTGTTTGACCCTCTGTGTAATTTTAATATCTGTGCCTACTACCATTATGGATATGGATATTACAATTACCTAATAGTGATATTGTACCAATACATTTTACCAATATATCCAATAGTGATTACAGTTACCTAATAGTGATATTGTACCAATATATTGAAAGGCTCCAGATGACGTCTTGATGATGAAATGCAAAGGGCGTGGCCATAGGACGCATTCTCTCATCACTAGATCTGTGGGAATCGGCGGCAGCCGAAACAGTATTGCTTTTAAACATTACTGGCGAATGTGAGTAATTTAACGCTTAATAAATTGAAATCGTCAAACTATATTGCACTATGGATTTTCCTCTCTTTTATGGATCACTTGAATGAGCTGACTGGTTTAAGCTAAAAAAATGAAGGTCCTAGAGTAACACCATATAGCAACACAGGGGCTGACACTACGAAGGCGCTCTTACCCCTGGTGTATCTGGTGAGTGCAAACCCACCACTTGCACACAAAAAAAAACGCACTGGGAGTTTTTCAGCACATTAACCACTTAAGCCCCGGACCAATTTGCAGCCAAAGGTCCAGGGCCCTTTTTGCGATTCGGCACTGCGTCGCTTTAACTGACAATTGCGTTGTTGTGCGACGTGGCTCCCAAACAAAATTGGTGTCCTTTTTTCCCACAAATAGAGCTTTCTTTTGGTGGTATTTGATCACCTCTGCGGTTTTTATTTTTTGCGCTATAAACAAAAATAGAGAGACAATTTTGAAAAAGCAATATTGTTTTACTTTTTGCTATAATAAATATCCCCAAAAAATATACAAAAAACATTTTTTTTCCTCAGTTTAGGCCGATATGTATTATTCTACATATTTTTGGTAAAAAAAAAAAAATAGCAATTAGCGATTATTGATTGGTTTGCTCAAAAAAGTTATAGCATTTATAAAACAGGGGATCATCTTATAGCATTTTTTTTTATTATTATTATTAATGGGGGCGATCAGCAATTTTTATTATGACTGCAACATTATGGCGGACACATTTTTGGGACCTGTCATTTATACAGCAATCAGTACTATTTAAATGCACTGATTCCTGTGAAAAAGTTAACCACTAGGGGGCAGTGTAGGGGTTATGTATGATGTTATGTTTTTTTTTTTATTGTAGGGGGGACGTGGCCTGGCATGTGACCTCACTGATCGTCATTCCCTATAAAAGGGAACAGATGATCGGTGACAGCCACACAGAGAAGCATGGGTCTAACACTACTAAACAAATATTCTTTTAATTTAATTTTTTATTATTTTTTATTATTTTTTTCTTTTTAAATTTGAGGAAAATACACTTTGGTAGAGATATTTGGACAGTACAGTCCTCATTTAAAGGCATTAGGGGATAGAGCAACTCCTACCCTCCCCCTTTTTCTTTACATGCTTTATTCCACCCAAAAGGGTCAAAATAAAATGGTAGAGGCAGATTTTAATCCCATAGCACAAATACAGTCCTAACCTCCACTATCCATAGTGCAGTCTCACTTTCTCTTTTCATTTCTGAACCACAATCTGATCACCCACGAAATGGTGGCCGACGAGACCGCCAGTCCCTTCTTCGGACCAGCCACCGATACAAACAGGGAGTCCAACCTCCGAAAAAGGAGCCGTAGCATACAGATACACCCGCAGAGCCAGGACCACATCCAAGGAATGCAAAGCCGCCTCTTTGGGGGGTGACAGATGAGGACATAAGGACGGAAGCACAATGTCCTCATTTAGATGAAAGGCCGAAACAACCTTTGGCAGAAACGAAGGCTGCAGAGTGCGGACACAGCACCGCTTTATCCTTGTGGAGGATCAAGTATGGGACACTTGCAAGACAAGGCCGCCTACTCAAACCTTCCTGGCAGATGCAATAGCCACTAAAAAGACTACTTCCTGAGATAGTGTCAATAATGGAATCTCCCTAATGTTTTCAAATGGTGGTTTCTGAAGCACCGAGAGCACCAGATTCAAATACCACGGAGGTAGCGGTGGTCGAACCGGAGGGGCCACATGTCGAACCCCCTGAACAAACGTACTCACCAATGATTAAGTCGCCAAGGGTCGCTGAAAAAAAAAAAAAGACAGCCAAAGCCGATATCTGCCCCTTGATGGTGCTCAAGGCAAGTTTCTGACAGACTCCTCGCTAAAACAGTAGGATCCTGAAAAACGAGTAAGTGCGTGGACACCACCCCACCTCCTCACACATGGACAAGTAGGCCTTCCATGTACGATGATAACTAACGAGAAGATGACTTTCGTGCCCTCAGCATAGTGGACATTACCGAATCTGACAGACCTCGGTCCCTTAGCACCTGGCTTTCAACAGCCATGCCATTAAAGCAGGATTAAGTATTGGACCCTGTGACAGAAGGTCTTCTTGCATCGGCAGCCACCAAGGAACATCCGCCACCATTTGTACTATGTTGGTGTACCTCAGACACTCTGCGAAGAAGACGTGGTAGAAGTTTGAGTGGGGAAAAGCATAAATCAGCCGATAATGCCCCCTTGGAGCCATCAATACATCTACCGCATCCGCCCGGGGATCCTTTGACCTGGCCACAAACCTCTGTACCTTCCGATTGACTCGAGAAGCCAAGAGATCCACATCTGGCGTGCCCCACCTCAGGTAAAGGAGCTGAAATACATCCGGATGTAGCGACCATTCCCCTTGGTCCAGCATCTGACGATTTAAGTAGTCCGCTTGCCAGTTTACTACGCCCGGAATGTACACAGCTGACAGGGCCGGCATGCGCCACTCCACACACCGCAGGATGCGAGTGACCTCCAGTGCTGCAGCCAAGCTTCTTGTTCCTCGATGGTTGACAAACCAGTCGTGGCGTTGTCCGACTGGATCCTGACCTGACGCCCCTGAAGCCTCTGTGACCATGTGGAGAGGCACCGCCTGACCGCCCAAAGTTCCAGCACGTTGATCGGCAGGCGGAAAACTTCCTGGGTCCAGCGATCCTGGGATAACTGCACACATCAAACTGTGCCCCCCCCCCCCCAACCAGTCAGGTTTGCGCCTGTTGTGATCATTGTCTAATGAAGAGGAAGGAAGGACTTCTCAGACCGAAGGGCTGGCGACCTCAGCCACCAGAGCAGGGAATCCCTGACTAGCTGGCTCACCCAAATCTGACAATTCAAGGACAATGGAGATTTGTCCCATTTGGAAAGGATCTCCCTTTGCAAGACTCGTGTGGAATTGAGCATACGGTACCGCCTCCAAAGTGGCTACCATGAGACCCAAGACTCGCATGCAAAAACACAGCGATGACCACCTGCGGGACACCAACTTCAATGCAGCTTGAAGAGTCTGCAGCTTGTCCGAAGGGAGAAAGACTCTCGCCTCTGAGTCCAGAAGCAGGCCCAGGTACTCCAAGCGTTGAGTCGGCACCAACACTGATTTCTGTAGGTTCAGTACCCAACCAAACTCCTGAAGAGTTTGCATGGCGATTGCCACATCCTCCCTTAATTCTGAGGCGGAAGCTTCCCTCAGAAGGAGGTCGTCCAGGTAACCCATCATTGTGATCCCTCGCTGTCTTAGCAAAGACAAAAATTGGGGCTAGCACCTTGGTGAAGATCCTCGGTGCCGACGCCAGGCTAAAAGGGAGAACTACAAATTGGTAGTGCTCATCCCTGACCGCAAATCGCAGAAACCTCTGATGCTCGATGCATATGGGGAAATTTAAGTATGCGTCCATGTCCAGGGATGCCTGAAAATCCCCCTGATGGACTGACTGAAGTGACCACTGAGTGAACTGATTCCATCCTGAACCTTTTTACTTTCACAAAGCTGTTGAGGGCCTTGACGTCCAGGACCAGACGGACCCCTTCCTCCTTTGGGACTACAAACCGATAGGAGTAGAATCCCTGAAACCTTTCTGGCATCGGTACAGGCACTATCACCCCACACAACAGCAGGTCCTGTACTGTTCCAAATAGAATACATATGTGAAGGTCACCGGTGCAAATTATTAATTGCGTCAAAAAACAAATTTAAACAACCGGTTGCTGCAGTCAAAAATACATTTCTCCAGTAAGTGGGAAAAAAGAGTGTCTATAGTATTGACTGCGCTACCCCAATATCATAGCATTTAAATATACCACTCTTATTCAGCTGTGAAATAAATATAACCAAAAATATTTGTGCGATAGTATATGATCGTTTTCACACACTATCAATCCCCATTCAGTTCACAACCATAAAAAGCTAATTCTAATGCATCTCAACATAACTTCAATTTAAACATCCAAAAAAAAAATTTAAATTATAGTGTCCAATGTTCCGAATTACACAAGGGATCCCTGTGTGGGCTATCCTCTGTAAATAAGATATTCCTGTGCTCTTAAATGAATCATCCGTGATATCTTGTGACAGGTTCACCACTTCAGTGACAACACCACCACATGGATTGGCCACTCACCAGATGTTGGTAATAATATGCCTTTGGTTCATTAAGAAGGGATAACCACTCCACTTATTATATTTGTCCTTGCTGACCCCAATAAACTAAGGGCATATTGTAGCGATCCTTATAAAAAACCAACAGTGATCATATCGCGGTATACTTAAACAGTTTATTTTTTTTTTTTTATGAATTTTAAGACTGTAAACTCACATTTTCTAGTGCCCGTAAGCCAGCACCAAGCTATTCCAGCAGTTAATATGGGTGTAAAGAAGCTTCCTGATGACGCAATCATCATTGAAAAATGCATTGAGGATGCTGGGAAATACAAACGCGACTTCCGGCTGGGCGAAAGCGAAGTCTGAACCACAAACCGGGTGAAAACGAGGCTTGCACCGCATGCCGGCATAGGAAACATACGGCGACATCTTTACATCCATATTAACTGCTGGAATAGCTTGACCCGTCAGGTACATGCACCGCACCCCCATATGCCCAGTCACACAATGGCCCATAGCATGGGGAGGAGGGAAGGGACGGGGAGAGAAGAAAGAGTGAGAGACTCCCTAGTCTACCTCCTATGGACCGCCGCATGCCGATACACACCCTAACTTTGAAGAGGAATATCGTTGTTATGGCAGCAGCCAGCTGAGGGGAAGTGAGGGGAAGATGGCCCCCACCATTGTAGGGTGGAAGCAACATCAAAATGTCACTTTCACCCATACCTCTTAAAGGCAAATTTTTTTATTACATTTTAGTGTAAATAGGAGATCTGAGGTCTTTTTAACCCCAGATCTCATTTTTAAGAGATCCTGTCATGTATTTTTTCTATTACAACTTATGTTTACATTCCTTATAACAGGACTAAAAGTATTATTTATTTTTAAACGCGCACCATCCTGCAGAGCTCACATACAGAAGCTACCGCATACGTGCAAATCATGTTCAAGCCACACATGTGAGGTATCGCAGCTTTCAGTAGAGCGAGTGCAACAATTCTATCCCTCCTCTAACTCAAAACAGGCAACCTGTAGATTTTTTTTAAAAACGTCGCATATGGAGATTTTAAAGTGTAAAAGTTTGTGGCCATTCCACGAGCGGGCGCAATTTTGAAGTATGACATGTTGGGTATCAATTTACTCGGCATAACATTCTCTTTCATAATATAATAAAAAATTTGGCTAACTTGACTGCTGTCTTATTTTTTAATTCAAAAAAGTGTTTTTTTCACCAAAAAAAGTGTGCTTGTTACGACCGCTGTGCAAATAGTGCAACAGAAAGTATTGCAACGACCACCATTTTATTCTCTAGGGTGTTAGGAAGAAAAACTTATTAACAACAAATCTCAAAGAGAGGCAGGGTCCTTAAATGGATAAATAATTCAAATTATCAAGCAAATTTTAACATTACACAAAGATAACCTTAGTAAATACAAAATGCAGTCTAAATGATGATTTCACTGATACATGTCAATTAGTTTCTTGAATTTCTTTAGATTGAAGCATGTGTTTTTTGAGATCTTTTAACATGCTTCACTTTGTCAGAAAGTTTCTGTTTAAAAGATTTCTTGATTCAACAGTCTAGCAGTAATCAGACCTGGGTGTGGCAAGTAAAATTTAACACACTAAAAAAATTTGGTAAAATGTCAAGTTGTAAGGTAAAGCTTCCTATTGAAAACTTTACTTAAGGCTGGGTTCACACTAGAACACGCAAGGGCTCCCAAGTCCAATTTCAGGCTGAATTTTGGGCTGAATTCAAACCCGAGATGGACCAAAAAATGCCTCGTCCTTTACAATTCGTACCGGTGCCACCATGGAGAAGTGTGAACTGGCTCCATAGAGAGCCGGTCACAATCTCCTGCTATGCGAACTGGATGTGAGGAAACCACATTCAATTCACAATAATGTGAACCCAGCCTGAAAACTTTCTGGCAGACAGCAGATTTTCCTCCAGAATTTGATGGTATTTTGCCCCATCCATTTTTCCTTCTAGTCTGACAAGTGCTCCAGTCCCTGCGGCAATGAAATACCCCCTTAACAGGATATGCTTTAGTGTAAGAATGGCATTATTTGGACAATAATTTTGGCCCAGACTTGTAACCCATTGAAAAACTGAAATTTTTCAGTGGTCACCATCTAATTTAACTGAACTTGAGCAGTTCTGCAAAGAAGAGTGGGCAAATATTGCAAAGTCTAGATCTGCAAAGTTAGTAGCGATCCCAACAGACTAAAGGCTGCAATTAAAGCAGAGAGTTTCAACAAAATACTCACACAAGAGGGTGTGATCCTTTTTCCAACTTAGTGATTGTTTTTGAATTTTTGGGATTTTGTTCTGACATGTTGGTGTTCTATCTTTCGCTTGGATGTTATAGTAAATTCAGCTGGATAAAACAAAACTGTCTTCATTTCAAGCTTGCAAAGCAACAATGTGATTATTTTGTAAGGGGGTGATTCCTTTCAATAACCATTTTAAGTATGGTAAAAAAATTTAATTAAATGGATTGATAATTTGATGCTCAAGAGAACTCATTCAAAAGCCGAATATGACTGAAATATCAAATGTCGTCATGACATATGCACCACATTTCAACAGGTACATTGACACCTGACCTGCCACAAACCGCCATCACTCCCAGGTACAAATTGGAGTGCTATATGTGGCACAGGTATACCCCATCAGAGTTAGTGGAACCTGTTGAACAAACACATTATATGTCAAAATAAAAGAAAGACAATAGAATGGGCAACCTTGTGGCAGTTACTGCTGCATGGGTGATGGGGCATGCAGTGTGCTCCAGTGCTTGAAGCACACACGCGATTTCTGCTTAGCAGGCATACCTTTAGCACGTATGATTTGAGCGTGTATTTCTTCCAGTTTTGGTACCCAGTAAAGAACATACATGTCATCTATAGTAAAGAGCAGCCTCCAGGGGCCGTACGTATAAAGGAATGGAACTTCTAGAGAGCACACAGTAGTGGAGTACTCAATGGGGGCGTCTCTCCAACCCTTTTGGGAAGAGACATATGTTTTCTTTATATTGTTTGGCAAGTGTTTATGCACAGCAACAGACCTACTGTATATTATAGACAGTTTGGAATGTTTAGTATGGAGGGAATTTTTGTGACACATACATATTTAAGCTTTTGTAGCTCCTAGGGCAGTGATGGCGAACCTTGGCACCCCAGATGTTTTGGAACTACATTTCCCATGATGCCCTAGCACTCTGCAGTGTAGTGGAGCATCATGGGAAATGTAGTTCCAAAACATCTGGGGTGCCAAGGTTCGCCATCACTGTCCTAGGGGATTCCTTTGCCGTTCCCTCGCCCACTTCATCGACTTCATACACACGCAGCTTTTTATCTATAGTGCTGCATTTTTTGGCCATTCAGGTGAAATTTATCTTTTAAAATCTAGTTTGTGTGTCTTGTGCTCCTCATATTGGCTTTCTTTAATGTAATAGACTGTATATGAGTATTTGACTGATTTACTTGATGGATTTTGTTTTTATCATTTTCTCATTGAGTTTTACTTTTTTTTGCACTATAAATAAAAGTAGGATTTTGACTTGCTGTAAAATCAGATTCTTTGAGTTCATTGACAGACACAGTGCTCCATTATTCAGAACCATAGGGACGTCCCAAAGCAGCGCCAAACATGAGATGGGGGGGCGTGACCAGCGGCGGACATGTAGACAGCGTGTCTTGAGAGCTCCTCCGGCACCAAAGAATCCTGCACAGCATCCGACCGCACCGACTCTGTCCCTGTCTCGCAGACACCACCGGAACACCCACCGCCTTCGCCAGGACCCGTTAGAATGGGTCGGAACGGTCCGGCAAGTCATAAATCCGCCGCGGAGCGAGCGGTCTCACAGGCGGGGAACAAGGCCAAAGATGGCGCCGGCGCATCCTCCTCTAATGGTAAGCCGCCGAAATGCAAGCCGCAGACGAAAGGTGAATCCGGCCCCTCGGCCGGTACACAAACATCCTCCGGCAATGCCATTAAACCTAAGCCCCCGAAGACCATTAAGGAACATTTTGCGGACTCCCCGCACAGTCAGCATACCCCCCTGCCAGTGATGCCACAGACGGAGGAGGACATGGAGCCATGGGAGGAGGATGGGGCCTGGGAGAAGGATAGTGACCCTGGCAATCCCACACCACGGGCGGACCAGGGGATGGAGGCTGAGGGGACGGTGGAGGGAGAGGAAGAGCTTACTTTAAAACATGTGATGGAGGCTATACATCAATGCCAGACTACACTAACCACACAGATCGAAACAGTCAGACTGGATTTATCCATTGTTAAACATGACATGCAGAAGATTCGCTCTAGGATATCTACTGCAGAGCAAAGAATCAGTGATATGGAGGACAGTATACAACCTATGTCTGCTACTATCCGCACGCACCAACAGGAGCTTAAAGAGCATGCCACTAAATTGGGAGACCTTGAAGACCGAATGCGCAGGAACAATCTGCGATTCGTGGGGTTCCCGGAAGGCGCGGAAGGCAGGGGCACAGAGCAATTCCTGGAGCAATGGCTGGGTACTTTGCTGGGGCGGGAGGCCCTGTCACCCTTGTTTGCGATTGAACGGGCTCATAGGGTACCTATGCCCCCTGGAGCACCCCCACGTCCCATTCTAGCAAAGTTGCTCCACTTTCGGGACAAAGAATGCATTATGCGTACTGCCCGGAACTTACAAGATATACAATATAACGGAAAGAAGATCTCCATTTTCCCTGATTTTTCTGCTACCACCCAAAAACAAAGAGCAGCTTTCCTCCACGTTTAGAAGCGTCTACGAGAGAAACACCTTCCTTACAGCATGATGTATCCTGCTAAGCTGAGAGTGGTTAATGAAGGCAGAGTACAATTTTTTCTTTCAGCCACAGAAGCTTCGGAATGGTTAGATGGACTGCAATAAACCTATCTTTCTAAGGCATTGCACAGACATCGCGGAGATTGCCCTTACCTATTATTACGAATGGATTTGTTGTTTACGGGCTGGGGCGAACATCGTGTGAGGTATCTGTGTTGTCCTACCCAGGAGTTATGTTTAATGCTGTGTTACCCTCACGTTTACCTGGCGGACCTAGATTTGGTGCCCATAACCCAACATAGGATGCGCACTTTTTCATTTTGTTACAACATCAGGTGCCTTTTATTTGCTATGATTTGCCGGGGGATGCCCAAGATTCCCCTTAACTGACCTGACAAGGTTTTACTACTAACTGAACCTGGGAGCTACGTCTGGTCACTCCCTAGACTGAACTGTTTTTCCTTTTTGGTTTTTGGGATGAAGCTCGTTACAGTTGGGGACAATGAGCAGGGAGGGGGGAGGGGGGAACCTGGATGGTTAATGTTGGGTTGTTTGTTCTGTTTTTCTTGCATAGACAATGCACGCACAAACTGGCAACGAAAATACTGGTGGAATAGACATGATCGATTTTTGAATTCCTTACACAATGTTCATGATATGTTGGTAGAAGGGGGGAAGATGGGGGCTAGGTTTTTTCTGGCCTGTCCTCTCTCCCCTTTTCTGTTATATGGGCTCTAAATCCCACCGATGAGTTTTAATTGTATTACTTGGAATGTCAGAGGACTAAATTCAAAGATTAAGAGATCACTCGTCTTTGATTACTTAAAGCGTACTAAGGCGCAAATACTTATGCTCCAAGAAACTCACCTGGTGGGATCACGGGTCATGGCACTAAAAAAAGAGATACATTGCACATGCTTTTCATGCAACTTATTCAAATTACTCTAGAGGTGTGTCTATACTTATACTGAGATCTCTACCAGTCCAGATACTGGAAGTCAAGACTGACCCGCAGGGCTGCTATGTTGTGGTAGTTTTACAATACCTAGGAGTGTTATATACTTTAGTAAATATGTATATGCCGCCGCCGTTTGACTTGCAAAGGCTGAGGGCCTGTATGAAGGTGGTGCTTCCCATGTTACCAGGTCAACTCCTTATAGGAGGAGATTTTAACCAGGTTATGAGCGCAGATCGAGATAGGCTCCGATGCACTAGACCGTCGTCCACAGTGTTGAGTGATTGGGCCGCTTCCTATGACCTTAAGGAGGTATGGCGTTTGAAGCACCTGGCGTTGCGGGAGTTCTCTTGTGCATCGGCATCCTATAGATCTGTTTCTAGACTGGATATGTTTTTCCTCTCTGGGGCTGCGTTGCCCGGAGTAGAGGAGATTTCCTACTTACCGAGGGCAATATCGGATCACTCACCCCTGCATTTGACTATGAGAACATGCACTGCCTTGGGCGACCGGGTGTGGGGGATGAGCTCATATTGGCTGCAGGAGCCCATGGTGACATATACCTGCAAAGACGCAGTGACACACTTGGCAGGAAAACAGGGATGAGGTCCCCGAACTAATAACTTAGGATTCTTTTAAGGCGGTTTCTAGAGGGGCCTACATGAAGGGGGTACTGGATCTGAGGAGGGCAAATGGGGAGCGCCTACGAAAGTTGGCCTCTCAGCTAAAGGTGGCGGAGGATTCCTATGTCAGGGATCCCTCTCCCCTCTGTTATCAGAACTTACAGAGCATTAGTAGAGAATATGAACTTGCACTTCTTTCAAAGACCCAAAAAAAAAGCCCTATACCAACGTCAGCGGATTTTTGAAATGGGCGATAGGAGCGGGAAACTGACCCCATTTTCATCCCTTGTGTCTGATACTTCGAATACACTCAAAGATACACAGGATGAGATTATGGAGATTTTCCAAAGCTTCTACACAAACTTATATCGTTCCCAGGCCCACTATACCATTCCTGAACTATATGAATATGTTGATATGATTGACTTCCCGGTGTTGCCCCTAGAACAGAAGATGTCCCTGGAATCGCCCATTTCTGCTGAGGAGATAACGCTCACTATTAAAAACTTTGCTAAACACAAGACCCCGGGTCCAGATGGATTCCCCATTGAATGGTATCTAGAATATCAGGATATCCTAGTGCCCAGACTGTAAACTTTTTTCAACCATTTTTGCACAGCGCTGCCTACCCCCATCAATGAAAGAAGCACTTATTGTATTAATTCCCAAACCCAACAAAGACCCGCATTACTGTGAATCATACAGACCAATCTCATTAATTAATACGGACCTGAAAATTTTATCTAAAATTCTAGCCACTCGATTAAATTCTATAATTAGCACCCTAATTAACCCGGATCAGACCGGCTTTATCCCCGGAAAAGATCTACCTATAGTAACGTTCGCAGATTATATACCAATCTACAGACCCCCAATCCACTAACAGTCCCTAGAGCGATTGTGTCTCTGGACGCCCATAAGGCGTTTGATTCAGTGGAATGGCCTTATCTCCTATATGTTATGGAAAAATTTGGCTTCGGACACAATGTTATTGTGTTGATTGCGGCTGCTGCCAGAGGGTGCAGGGTGATGGGTACAGTTTAATGATGGAGGTCCAGGGTTTGGGGATATATCTCCAGAGGTTAGGAGAAGCAGGAGGGTAAGGGAGGCAATATGGGAGTGAGATTTATATGAAGGGACGTGCCCCAGGGTCTTGGAGATTTTTAGTGTGTGTGGATTTAGAATTGGCAGGAGTTGGTGGGTGCAGTAATAAGGAGAGGACAGAAGTGAGGGTGATATATATATATGCTGTGGGGGGGAGAAGTGGGGCGGAGTTGAGATAATTTTAGTATAGAGGACAGAGCTGTCAGAAGGAGTGGTAGAGAATGCATGTTATAAGGAGAAAGTGCTAAAGGGTTAAACGAGGTCACCTGCTGTCTTTGCAGTGTTTTTCAAAGTATTTTCTTGTGTACCTTCGCTTTGTGCATTCGCTGAAGTGCAGAGTCAGAAGTGCTTCCACTTATTGAAATCCCCCCCACTTGGAGAAAGACCCCCAGTTGCAAGTGTGCCCCCAGCAATAGCTTCCCCCAAAGTGAAGCTTAGCTTTATACTGATAGGGGTGGAGTGTGGGTGGATTTCAATTATCAATCAGGAGGTAATAAAGCTTGGATGGTTAACAGGGCTAAATTCTAACTTCAGAAACAGGCTAGCAAGAGGGCACTAAAGTTAGATGGGCCATAATTTTGGGTAAGACAAGGCAGATAATAAAGCATTGTGATGTGGACAGGGCTACAGACTGTTAAGCAAAAACAACATACCAGCATTTTTAAAGACAAACATGAAAAGCAGATAGCAGTGTTTCAGTTTTTGGGTGGAGATGGTTCAGTTAGCACATACCAGCATTTTTAAAGACAAACATGAAAAGCAGATAGCAGTGTTTCAGTTTTTGGGTGGAGATGGTTCAGTTAGCACATACCTGTAGGGTGAGAGAAGAGATTCTCAGATGAGACAGTCAGATAATCAGATAATAAGTGCAGAGTCAGAAGTGCTTCCACTTATTGAAATCCCCCCCACTTGGAGAAAGACCCCCAGTTGCAAGTGTGCCCCCAGCAATACAAAACTCCCAGCTATACCCCATTATAGGGAACCCGCGGTTCTCGCCAGGGATCGTCCCCCAAGTTGTAAGTACCATGAGTGAGATAAATCGCACGCAAGCGCAACGCTTTAGGATAGGTAACGCTTAGCCTTCAATAGAGACGCTAAGCAGCCAGGGGGGCCAATTTAAGCTACCCTTTTGAACTGCCGTTCAACTCAAACATTTCCTCCACTCTCTGCCATCCCCACAGCAGTTTGATGAACAATTGACTCCGTTTGAAAAATACTGCCCGGCCATAGGAGCACTCTTTCAAACGTTGTCCATGATGTACAACCTACTGTTTGCTCTGGCGGATGACACTCACCTGACCTTCCTGAAAAGACGAGGGAGGGACTTGCACTGTGAGTTTACCTCGAACTAGAGCCAACGTATTATCATGCTTGCCCTTAAATCTTCGGTCTTTACGAAAATACAGGAAACCAATTACAAACTTCTAACAAGGTGCTATCTGACACCTTAAGCCTTACAGACTTACTATCCAACCACTTCAACGCTTTGCTGGAGATGCCGGATGGAACAGGGCACAATGCGGCATATATTTTGGTCCAGTTTGCGGTTGGCCTACTTCTGGGCAAAAGTCAGGACCTTTGTTCAGAAGTTTAGAGAATATGTAATTGATGATCCGACCTTATTCCTACTGCACATAAACTCAATGTCCACCCAAAAATATAAAAAATCTATTGTCTGTCATCTTGTGAACGCGGCCAGAGCTTGTATTCCACTTTACTGGAAAAACCAAACACCCCCGTTGGTGGCGTCGTGGATCCGTAAGGTGGAGGACATTTGTAGGATGAAGGACCTGGTACTCTGGGAGACAAGAAAAATTAAAAAAAACATGGGATCTCTGGCAACAGTTCATCCTCACCCCCGAGAGGGTATCGCTTGAACAAACATAGGGAAATTTGCAATTTGTAACACGGGGTTTAAAGGAGAGGGCTGTCCTGAATCAACCAGAACCCCCCCCTTTTTTTTTTCTCTTTCCCCTCCTTTTTCCCTTTTCCCATACATGTGGTTCCAGTCCATTCTTGCTGACCCTGAGCCCCGGGAGGTGATACTCCGCCGGGGAGATGCGGAGCTGGAGGGAGAGGGAAGCGAATGACGGAAGTGATGTTAGCTGGTATTGTTCACCCTATTTATACAAGGAGGATCTTATGCCTACAAATCTTGTATTAGCCGAATGCAACTTGGACTAACCTATTTGATCTGTTTTAGATATGTGATGTATAGCATATGTACCTTTCTCTCCAGCTATCTATGATGAACCCAATTTGTATCCCCCATCTTTTCCCCCTTTGGATCTAAGAATAGTGTGTCTGTTTTATACACGCTTGTAGAGTGTAATGTTTACATAAATTAAATTTATATATTTGAAAAAAAAAAAAAAAAAAAAAAAGATTGAGAATAACCAATATGGGATCTCTTTCTCTGAAACATTTAGTGGAAAGACACCATTTACTTAAACACTTCGCATCTAGGCCAATTCTGACATTTCTCTACTACATGTAAAATGCATAATTTTTTTGCTAGAAAATTACAAAAAAAAAAACAAACATTATACATGTTTTTTTAACAAAGACCGTAGAGAATACAATGGCGGTCGTTGCAACTTTTTATCTCGCACGGTATTTGTGCAGAAATTTTCCAAACACGTTTTTTCCAGAAAAAAAAAGTTTCATGCTTTAACAAAAACAAAAAAACAGTCAAGTTAATCCAATTTTTTTAGCATAATGTTAAAAGATGAAGATAAGCCGAGTAAATAGATACCCAACATGTCACACTTCAAAATTGCACGCACTCGTGGAATGGCGCCAAGCTTTGGCATTTAAAAATCCCCATAGGCGACGCTTTAAATATTTTTTTACTGGTTACATGTTTTGAATTACAGAGGAGGTCTAGGGCTAGAATTATTGCTCTCGCTCTAACGTTTGCGGCGATACCCAACGTGTGGTTTGAACACCGTTTACATATGTGGGCAGGACTTACGTATGCATTAGCTTGTGCGTATGAGCTCACGGGAACAGGGGTGCTTTACATTTTTTTTTATTGTTAATTTTACTCTTATTTTGTTAGTTTGACACTTTAAAAAAAAAAAATTTGATTACTTTTATTCCTATTACAAGGAATGTAAACATCCCTTGTAATAGGAACATAGCATCATCGGACCTATGTACAGTGAGATATGGGGTCAATAGGACCCCACATCTCACCTCTAGGCTGGGAAGCCTAAAATAAAAAAATAAAAATATATAAAACAGATCACGGCTTCCCAGCCGAGGCGGCACCATTATTTGAATGCACAGGCTGGGTGTGACGTCATAACATTGCGTCCGGCTTCCGAATGATCATAGAGACTCCGGCGACCCTCTGGTCCTCCGAAAATCTCTATGATCACCATCTGGGGGCCGGCGGATCCTGTGTCCGACTCACCGATGGAAGCGGTGAGTCGGTAGAAGCACCGGAGGTCGGCAGGGGGGGGGGGGGGGGCTATGTAGTAAAGTGAACATATTCCAAACAGTCCTGGATTTTATAGTAATGGTCAGAGATACAGTTTAGGCTGTCACAGTGGGAATACACCTATAGGGATATTAATAGACCGGGTTCTATTGAAATGGACAGCAGCCCTGAACCTGTAAAGCACTCTATATTTAACTACATGTATTGTACAAATTGTCAGCAAGTGCACACATGGAAGATTCCGTGCCTGAACAATACAGGCTGTCCCTGCAGTATGGGGTCTGGATATGGCTTCCAAGATTTTACAGAGGTAACACCCATGCACCAATTTTTTTGTTGTATTAAAAGTTACTTAATAGTTGATTGAAGATTCTGAACATAAAATAGTTGTTCAGCTAAGAGTAAAATACTCCATAAAAGAGAGACGCGGTCTATCAATTTAGGACACTTAGGACACTAGCAAAGAACTGAGGATGTATGGAGCAGGGAATGGTAAGATAATGCCAAGGGGCCGTATCCTTAACTTGCCAGTGTATAATTACCTGAAGGTATCAGCCTATAACCCAGCATCTACGAATACTCAGTTTTTGTTCAAGGAACCCAAAACGGGCGAACACTATCAACAAGGTCTGCGGCATCTCCTCAAGTCTCCGCTTGCTTCCTTTTCACTGTTGATTCCCCACTTTCCATGGGCTCATCCACTTTAATAACTACACCCCAAAGCACACTGTTACTCCAAGCAGACACATGTGAGACTTTCAGTCTACAACGAAAAGATATCTCTAGATTGAAAGCTTGCTAGCAGGGCCTGCCTAATCCTCTTTTATTGAATCGTTTCTCTATGGTCTCTTTTTATACTGTAAAGCGCTGTGCCAACTGTTGGTGCGCTAAAAGTCCCATTTAATAATAATCAGCTGGACTGTGGGAGTGTAAAGACAGCCACTAAGACACATTGGCTGTGATTTTATTTTATTTTTTTTGTTTTGTGAATGGCAGCACTTGTCTCCTATTGCCAGAGACCAGAATAGTCAATTGCAAATCTGTCTGTCTCTTTTCTAGCAGCATTGTAGGACAGGGGTAGAGAAAGCTGTCTGACCATGCTGCTTATTGAAAGGTTTAAACAGGACCAAGGGCTATATGCGCTAGGTTCCCTGGAGAGTTGAACATTTAGGCTTCATGCACACAAGACGCTGGTGCAAACTCTGCTGGACATGTTTCTAAAAGCTGAAATCAGCGTTTAGAAATTCCAGTTTTGCCGCGATTTAGCTGCGTTTTACCGCATTTGCATCTAGAAGTGTTTAGTTAAGCTAACATCATAGACCCTCCCCAAGCTCAAAAAACAGTATTAACTATTTCAGCAATTTTGTGAGACCAGAGTGAGTAGCAGCAGCTGTAAGAGCAGCAGTGTACTTGTATTTAGCATGTCACTTGCCATGTCACCTGCCACAAGTTGTGATTGTCCACTTGCCACGTCACCTGCCACAAGTTGTGGATTGTCCACTTGCCACGTCACCTGCCACAAGTTGTGGATTGTCCACTTGCCACGTCACCTGCCACAAGTTGTGGATTGTCCACTTGCCACGTCACCTGCCACAAGTTGTGGATTGTCCACTTCCCACAAGTTGTGGATTATCCACTTGCCACGTCACCTGCCACAAGTTGTGTATTGTCCACTTGCCACGTCACCTGCCACATCACTTGCCACAAGTAATGGATTGTCCACTTGCAATTGTTTAAAAAAAAATTATGGTTTTTCATCATTTGCAATCATTTTTGAGATTTTTAATGTAAAAAAAAAAATAGGTCACCTTTAGGCTGGGTTCACACCGCTGCGGGGGGAGAACCGGATGTGATTCGCACAGCAAATCACATCCGATCTCCGTAGCGCTGCGAGTTCAGCCATACAGATAGTATGGCTGAACTCGCAGCGGTCCCGCAGCAAACTCGCACGGGACCCTTTTTTGGGTCCGCAACGGAATCGGATCGCATGGGGGTTCACACCCTGCGATCCGATTCCTGTGCGAGTCGGCAGATCGCACTGCGATATGCCGACGGATCTGGGGGTGTCATTAACATAACATTGACACCCCCAGCCGTCCGCATAGGGCAGTGTGAACTGCCGGCGGGAGTCGTGCGATGCGGGAAAACGCAGCGGATTCGCGGCGTTCCCGCATCGCAGCGGTGTGAACCCGGCCTTAAAAACATTTATAACAAACAACAAAGGATTCGCCCTGGGACTTTAAATGAAGTGGGTACTGTTTCCGCCAGTAAACATAACAGTAGTAAATATAATATATGGTTTATTCAAGTACAATTGTTTACATGGATAGATAACATCAACGGTTGCCAATATAAAATATATAAACAAGGAGTATTGGTACATAAATGTAGAAGTAGTACATGGTACACGGGCATCATACTACCCGACTAGTTTCGTGAGATCCAGCTCGCTCTTCAGGGGTGGATGTGTGTAACAATGTACCTAGGATGAACAAAAATATATATGTTTGGCAATATAGCACAGTATTAGTTATAACAGCGCAGGGTAGGAGGGGTTGTAGGCCCCCCCATATTTACCACTGAGCTTGGCCATGGCTCCAGGTGTGCGGCCTTGAGACCGCATGTATGCCATCTCGAGGCCGCACACCTGGAGCCATGGCCAAGCTCAGTGGTAAATATGGGGGGGCCTACAACCCCTCCTACCCTGCGCTGTTATAACTAATACTGTGCTATATTGCCAAACATATATATTTTTGTTCATCCTAGGTACATTGTTACACACATCCACCCCTGAAGAGCGAGCTGGATCTCACGAAACTAGTCGGGTAGTATGATGCCCGTGTACCATGTACTACTTCTACATTTATGTACCAATACTCCTTGTTTATATATTTTATATTGGCAACCGTTGATGTTATCTATCCATGTAAACAATTGTACTTGAATAAACCATATATTATATTTACTACTGTTATGTTTACTGGCGGAAACAGTACCCACTTCATTTAAAGTCCCAGGGCGAATCCTTTGTTGTTTGTTATATATTACAGGGATGGAAGTGTGTCACTGGGGACACCAGACCTTTTCCTTTATCTCTATATTTAAAAACATTTATAAACGAGTTTTGCGTCTGAAATGTGGAAAACTTTTGCATCTGAACCCATTTTTTTGCTACTGGAAAAACGAGGTTAAAACGCAACTGCCTAAAAACTGCAAAAGACAACACTGTGTACATGGACATATAGGATAATATTGAATGATTTCAGGGGCAGTTGAAAAAAGTGTCCAACTGCTTCTGAACACGTGTTTAACAGCGTCTCGTGTGCATGAAGCCTAAATAATTTCAACCATCGCTTTTCTCTGAGCCAAATGTAGGACCGAGCACATACAGTAAATTAAATGGTAAAGATTCTAGTTTCTTGATTTAAGTCTTTTAGGGGTATGTCCCACAATGGAATTGTGGTTGTGCTATAAATAAAATCAGCAAGTGGTAATGAGGGAACTCAAAAGTGGAGCGCTTAGGTGTGTGTCAACCAAAGAACTTTAGAGGTAAGAGTAGGCATAGCCTTAGAACTCCAGACACTGTTAACTTGCTCAATAAGATAGGTGACAAATTCAGTTGTTATAGTGAGTACATGAAGTCCTCAATGGCAGAGTAGACTTCTGCAGTAAGGTAGCAGGCAAACATTTAAAGGAATGGTAGCTTAGGTGAGCGTGTGCAGTTGTCCAAAAAATTTGATGTTAAACTTTATAGTGCATAAAGTACATTCAGCAAAAGGATTGTGAAATAGAAGTCTCAGACAATCCCAGACAGAGAAAATAGGGGTGGAAACACAGCCCGAGCCAGCCTCTACTGCAGGGATAGGCAACCTGGGGCCCTCAAGCTATTGTATTACTACAAGTACCATCATGCATCTGGGAGTCATTTTAACTGTTAGCCTGGCAATGCCTCATGGGAAATTTAGTTCCACAACAGCTGGAGGGCCCCAGGTTGCCTATCCCTGCTCTACTGTGCCACACCTACCTCTTCTATGGAGTACCTACGGAACTTGGGATGCGCAAGAGACCAGGCCCACAACTCTAGAGGATGGCCAGACTGCCGAATATTCATTACTGCTGGCAAAGGACTGTAGCCCCTTTAGGTGGATAGCCAAAACAGGAAGTCAACAGTAGCAGAGGCCAAAACTTCCACAGTAAGGTAGCAAAAACATCTGAAAGCTCAGAAGAGGCTTCAAAAACAGAAGTGGAAGCAGGTAGCTCAGCTAAGGGAGTGCAGTTGTCAAAAAGGCAAATTAAGAAGGAAGGAGATAGGACGATATACATGAAGATGGGCGATACGAAGTATATTAGAACTATGGACATTCCATGACCGTATTGCAAAACAATTGGCAGTCATTGGTTTATTGATATAAAAATAACAATAGTAATATCATGATAAAATATTGACATAGTAAGTTCATAATAACCATTAAATAGAAAAAAGTTCATTGGAATATAAATTATGACAATGATAATAATGTCATAATATACTAATAACTAGGGATTAGCTTGGTGTTCGAGTCGAACGCATGTTCAACTCGAACACCAGCTGTTCGCCCGTTCAGAGAAGCCAGAACTCTGTGGGCCGTTTGCGCCAAATTCGTGTGGCGCTCACCGCCCACAATGCACTGCATGGCATTGCAGTGTATTGCTGGCTCATGATTGGCCAAGCATGCAGTGACCCCGCATGCTTGGCTAATCACAGCACCGGCAGCAAGTAAAGCCATAATTGGCCACAGGCAGGATGCCTGTGGCCAATTATAGCTTAGGCTGTTTAGTACATGCCCCACACTATATAAGGCCGCCAGCACGGCGGCCTTGTGTAGCGTTTTCCGGGGGCCTGCAGGAGTTAGTGGGTGTTGTGTGCATCCAGCGCAGTATTCACCTGTATCTACCCTTTATTACCGGTGTTCTCTAATACAGCCATTTGCAGGAGTTAGTGGGTGTTGTGTGCCTCCAGCAAAATATACACTACCCAATTGTTGTTTTCCCATCTCCCTACAGGCCATTACTATGTCTGGAAGGCCAACAAGGAGAGTACATGCTCCAGAAGCACGCCAGGAAAGTATGTTTGCATTTCTGCCAATCATTTAATGGCAGTGCTCGGCTGGCTGAGCTCCAAAAGGAGTTGAACCTGCCCAAGAACCGCCTTATATGTGACATGCCCACCAGGTGGAACTCAGAGGGCCATCAATGAGTACCTGTGCGACTACGGCACCAGGACAGGGTCAGGGGAGCTCGGTTTTTTCTCACCACGCCAGTGGGGCATGATCAGGGATGCATGCACTGTCCTGTCACCGTTTGAGGAGGCCACAAGGATGGTGAGCAGCGACAGTGCATGCATCAGTGATACTGTACCTCTTGCCGACCTGTTGGAGCATACGCTGCATGGAATTATGGACAGGGCACTTAAGGCAGAACAGAGGCAGGAAGAGGAGGACTTCCTTACCTCTCAAGGCCCCTTTATCCAGACAGTGTTCCTGCTGTCCCACCCATCACACAGGAAAAGGACGACAACTTGTATTTTTCGGATCAAGGAGAGGGATCATTACTGGCTGGCCACTCTCCTTGGTCCACGGTACAAGGGTAAAGTTGTGAACCTTATCTTGCTGTCGCAGAGGGAGCAGAGGATGATATATCTCCGGGAGGCCTTGCAGAAAGGTCTGTGCAATGCATTCCCAGAGACTAGGTGGTTACAAACTCCTGGTCCTGGACAACATGTTGCTGAGGCTTTGGTCAGAAGGAGCAGTGGAGAAGGTGGCCGTCTGACCGATGCGTTGGCAATTTTTTAGTCCACAGCCCCAAGGTATGATAGGTTCCAGCAACCATCGCCAGCATCCGATTTACATGGTGCAGGAATACCTAGGGGCAAGGTCAGACTTGGACACCTTTCCCACTGAAAATTCTCTGGCTTACTGGGTCTTGAGGATGGATCACTGGCCAGAGCTTGCACAGTATGCAATTGAGCTACTGGCCTGTCCTGCATCCAGCGTTCTTTCGGAACGCACCTTCACTGCTGCTGGTGGCTTTGTAACCGATCACAGGGTGCGCCTGTCCACCGACTCAGTTGATCGACTGACCTTCATAAAGATGAATCAGTCTTGGATCACCACCAGCTACCAAGCACCTGAAGCTGATGTAACCTAATAATTTTTTTGGAAATGTCACATCCCTTAAAGACTGCATATGCTGATGCTGAGTGACTGTCCTGTTATGTGGACTAACTATCCTCTTCCTCAATGATCCTGCTGATATCTTGGAAGAAAATTTTTGGTTCTGGGTGATGCCACCAGCCCAATTTTTCAGCCCGTGTTTAACAGGGGCGTGTAATTACAATTTGTGATCTAATATTTCACAGCAGGGCACGTTCCTGCACCCGAGAGTAACTGTGAGGACTTAAAGTGTTGTGGCACCAGCACCACCACCAAAGGCCCAATTTTCCTACAACTGTTCAACAATGGCATGTAATTAAAGTTCTTGATATAATCGTTCACAGCAGGGTGCTCCAGCGCCCCCCCCCCCCCCCCAGAGTCACTTTGAGGGCATACAGTGTTGTGGCAACTCCAACACCTTGTTCCGCCATTTCTGCAGAGCATATAGGGCAGGCACCTACTTTCAAACATCCCACTTACAAACTTCTCCTACTTGCAAACGGAAGGAGACAACAGGAAGGGAGATGAAAAAAGACGGACAGCCAAAAAAATTACACAGGGGTGATAACCCTTCCCTATATTTTCCAAAAATCTTAATAGATTTTTTTGACTGGAGCTACACTTTTAAAATGTACCAGTTCAAAATTACTAATAGATTCTACTTAACACAACAAATCCACACAGTCCCTGTCTTGTTTGCACCGCCTGTATACTGCTGTTCTGAGTATATAGGGCCTGGGGGCCCCACGCCTTTCCTTTGTTTAATTTTGGTACGGGGTTCCCCTTAATATTCATAGAAGAACCAAAGGGGCTGGCAATGGGCAGGGGGGGGCTACCCATGCCATTCATCTCAATGATTTTCAACCATATTGTCGGAACCAGATATTACATTAAAACCGCAAGCAGTTTTAAATGACTTTTCTTCCATTAAATGTCATTTTGTGCAGGGACTGTTCTAAACACGGGAAACATGTGCCACTTCACAGGCATACTATAGACACCCCCCAAGCACTATATTTAACCACTTTCAGACCGGACCATTTTGCTGGATTAAGACCAGACCACTTTTTGCGATTCGGCACTGCGTCGCTTTAACTGACGATTGCGCGGTCGTGCGATGTGGCTCCCAAACAAAATTGATGTCTTTTTCCCAACAAATAGTGCTTTATTTTGGTGGTATTTGAAAACCCCTGTGTTTTTTGCACTATAATCAAAAATAGAGCGACAATTTTGAAAACAACGCATTCTTCTTTACTTTTTGTTATAATAAATATCCCCCAAAATATAAAAAAAACATTTTTTTCCCTCAGTTTAGGCTGATACTATTCTTCTACATATTTTTGGTAAAAAAAAAACGCAATAAGCGATTATTGATTGGTTTGCGCAAAAGTTATAGCGTTTTTAAAATAGGGGATAGTTTTATAGCATTTTTATTAATAACTTTTTACTACTTATTGCAGCGATCAGTGATTTTTATTTTTAAGTATTGAAACATAGTTAATTTGTAAAAATAAAATGACTACTTACAGAAATGACAATGAAACTGGCTGCAGGCATGGAGGGCCAGAAGCCCGACAAGAAATATCAGTCCCAGGAGCTGAGGTGGAAAACCTAACCATAGATGGATATCCAAGGGGAGACAATATTCCCCAGAGATAGGCCCCCGTGGATGGAAAAAGAGAATTTGAAAAACAAAATTGTAACCATGTGTGAAGAAGGGAGTATATGATAAGACATATGGGATATAGCCGTGGATAAATTATTACCAAAGGTGACTAAAAATATCAAACACATTACACATAAACCAAAAAATTATGGTGCAAGGACTATCCATGATATGGACATGTCAAGGGGGTACCTATAGTGCAGGGTATTAGGGGTAACATAACTCCCATTGTGGTAACAAAAGTCATTTCGAAAAAAAATGGGAAATTCCAAATAACCCCGAAGCTACGGTATTGATACCAAGGACGAGGAGGGACTGGGGCAAAACATAATAGTAAATAGTGGAAAGGAAGGGTAGGGGAAACCAATAGGATACCTGGAATACAGTGAAGCTGATTAAGTCCAGTAGTGCACCATAACCATGGAGGTAGTAACCCTGAAGGGGGTATGAATCAACTGGGAGGAGTATACAGACACTCCAATAGGGTCATGGGTGTCCACCAACGCCACGCTAATGGCCAATAAGAGGCAAAGGTGCCAAAACGAAAAACTGAATTCGCCAACCCCCTTTCCGACACCAACCACCTCGTGGGGGACATCAGATGGACACATCAAGCGTCGCCGCGCCAACGTCACTGGTGTGCGACGTAGGCGTGACGTTGATGTCGCAATTGGACGTCCGCCCAATCCCCGAACCCGAAGGAGGGGGAGAGGGAGGGCCCCCGGAGTGCATCGCAGCTCCCAGAACTGTGTCTAAAATACCATTCAGTAAAATAATTGTAAAATAATTGTTACTTACTGATCTCAGAAGCAGGAAATTTCCATTTTAGCTGTTGGCATCTGAAGCCCTCATGTATTAATTTCTGGGATTTCTGTGCAGCCGGCTAACCCAGCATGCACGTTTCGATCTCACGCATGCTTCTTCCAATAAAGCAAGATTTCGGCATTAGGCGATTGACCAGGACTGCTGGGAACCTTGTGAATCGCCTGGTGACATAATTGCCTAGGTGGGAATGGGCAGAAGTAAAGGAGATGTAACACAGAAACGGGTATTTCCATAAGACAGGATAATAAGGTTTTAGAATACTGTATTCTGAGGCCATCCAGGTCCTGGCGCTTTACCTGGGTTAGCTGCCCCCTATAGTTTTTTGAACTTCATCTAATGTGATGGGATTTTCTAGTGCCTCACCTACAGGAGGCGGTAATTGAGGCTTATGGGAGGAAGTTGGGCATTCTGCTATGTGGTCCTGTAGTGGGGTCTCCGTTTGTAGATTGCAGAGGGAGTTATATAATGTCTTAAATTCTTGTGCAAATGTTTTTGGGCAGAGTGACCTTTTGGCTGACAAGAGATGGGATGTGAGGTACATAGGTTGCCATTTTCTGTTCTCAAAGGGATTTGGCCAAAAGTCTACCACATTTCATGACAAATTTGTAACGTTGCCTTTTTGAAGTGTAGTAGATCAGTAATTTGTTTGCGCAGTCATAAGTTCTGTCCCCAATGGGGATGTGTTTTTGGCAAGATTCTATGGCCTGTAAGTCTCGTAAAAGGACTGTCAATTGTATCCTGTGCTGCTACTTAATTATAGAGCCATATTTACCTTGTATGACCACTTTTTGGGTTTCCCACACAATTGCAGGGTCACAGTCTGAGGTGTCAGTTTTTATAGGCTACAACAGATGAAGAGGTCTTGTTGGCTGTTAGGGTCATAAAAAGTTGCCAGTCACCTTGATGCAGCCAATTGTGCTCTTTAGGAACAGGAATCCTCCATTGTGATCTGTAATGGAATTCAAACATGTCCATGGCACATTTCCTGATATAAGAATAGAAACTCCCTTTGACTTGGCTACAGGGTTGGTAGAATGGTATGTCATAGGGAAGAACCTCTTCTTGAGTAGGGGGAGTTTGTGAAGTGGGTTTGATGAATAAAGGCGATATCCACTTTAAAGGGATTGTAAAGTGAATTTTTCTTTTTTTTTTTTAAATAACAAACATGTTATACTTGCCTCCACCGTGCAGCTCGTTTTGCACAGAGTGGCCCCGAACCTGCTCTTCAGGGGTCCCTCGGCGGCTGTCAAACTTCCTCCCTTAAGTGCTTCTCATGTTCATGCGAGCTCCCTCGCATGGTGAGAAGCATCTGTGGGCGTGCTCCCCTGATACAGCCGGCGGCTATAGCCGCTCGCTGTATCACACGGGCCTGCCGCTCGGCGCTCCGCGTCAGTGGACGTGATTGACAGCAACGCGAGCCAATAGCTGCGCTGCTTTCCATCCATCCAGTCCAGCCAATCAGCTGCCAGGCTGAACTGTGAAAAGGACGTCGCAAGACAAGTAAGAGCATCCTTAAGAGTTAAAGAGTAGGAAGAAGGTAAGATTATGAAGGTGGGAAGATTAAAGCTAAAAAATATTAGAAGGTAGAGAATAAAGGGAGGTTGTCATTAATAGGCACAACCTTCATTTGCTAGAACGGTAGCAAAATATTGCTATTACGTACCTGACATCAGTTTGTTCCAGTTCCCACATCTCCGGGTAGGAGAGGCGGGACAGGCAGTATGCAGTTTTGTGCTGTATTGAAGAATAGGACAGTATAGAACCACCCACATTTTTCCATAATTCTAAATGTCTAGTGGTGGACAGCGTAGTGAACTACAAAGTGTGAGGTTGCTCTCCCAGTGATAAACCCAGTCAAATAGAGCGTGTAAGACCTCATGAGTTATGGGTAGTGGTATGGGTCTAATCAGCAAGGGGAGAGATCACTCCTGAGAGAGTAAAATAGGTTACCCAAAAATGAGAGGGTGTTTTTTATGTAGTGTAAGATCCACCCTCCACGCAGACAAATAGGCCAGAAGGCTGGTCCCAGGAGGACATTTCTGGGTTTCACCCAGCTCCTTGTAAGTTTATCATAGTATCAGGATACCACAGCTTGGGAGGAGAGTGCAGTCCACCCAAATGGTGAGTACTGACTCCTCAAAGTGCTCATAGTGCGACAAAATAATTAGGGCTGCAACTAATGATTATTTTCATAATTGATTAGTTGGCCTGATTAATCAGATAATACCCTTAAAAAGGTGTGGTGTATAATTAAGTTAATAAGAAAAAAGGCAATTTATTCTTAAATATCTATATGCAGTGGTAAATATAAGTAACCAACTATATCTGAGAGGGAGCTCAATCTCCAATCTACTCTGAAAATAGGTAGAAGAGATAACTTTATATACCATTAGGCTGGGTTCACACCGCTGCGGGGGGAGAACCGGATGTGATTCGCACAGCAAATCACATCCGATCTCCGTAGCACTGCGAGTTCAGCCATACAGATAGTATGGCTGAACTCGCAGCTGTCCCGCAGCAAACTCGCACAGGACCCTTTTTTGGGTCCGCAACGGAATCGGATCGCATGGGGGTTCACACCATGCGATCCGATTCCTGTGCGAGTCGGCAGATCGCACTGCGATATGCCGACGGATCTGGGGGTGTCATTAACATAACATTGACACCCCCAGCTGTCCGCATAGGGCAGTGTGAACTGCCGGCGGGAGGTGAGCGATGCGGGAAAACGCCGCGGATTCGCGGCGTTCCCGCATCGCAATAGTGTGAACCTAGCCTTAAGCTGGAAATACACTACACAACTTTTGTTGTTCATATTCCTTAAAATTTAACTTCACCTGTAGTGCAAGGGTCTGCCTGATTGCATACAAATTGAAAGCATTCAGGTTTGACCTCATTACATGGGCTTGGCATGTCTTAAGGAAAAAATATAAAGATAATTGTATAGTGTGTATCCAGCTTTAGAGGCTGAATCTGGTAAATATCGGACTCGGAGGTCAAATTTGTAATTTAAAGAAAAATTTAAAAAAATTTTTGCCAATTTTCACAGAACTGTAATATATTATGTATGATAGCCTCCCTGGTCAAAGGCAAGTGGCTTCATATAAGCTCCCTGCGCCTGCTGTCACTTATGCTGGCCATAAAAAACATGTTTTTCTTTACAAAAAATAAAAATCTAAGAGTTTGCTCAATTTTTTTATTTTTTTTTATCATTTCAAAGTATTTTATTGCTTATCATTCAAGAAATACAGATAAACTTGGAAAACATTTGATGGATTGCACCATCCAATATCTCTGACAAAGAAATAAATTAAAACATTAGCCAGAAGAATATTGAGTGATTTGGAGGCTTTGTGGTCCCCTGACTCCCTCTTTGGGATCTAGCTGTGTTGAGAGAAGAGGTCCCCTCCCATCTCCTTATTTCAAACTTGCGAACCACTGGCCTCTGTCAAATCTTGAACAGAAATATTGTAACCTCGTGTGCATTCTGGGGAAAAGGGCCCCCGGTCTTTACAAGGGGGTTTGAAAGTAACCTGGTATACAATGTGTATTAGCTTTCAAATTTACCATTTCTGATCAATAATGGAAGAACATAGTATATAGTAAACTAGAGGAGAAGTAAAAGTAGGAAAGAAGGAAGAGGAGAGAGGAGAGGGTGGCCAACCATAGAGGAGTAAAGACATGTCTATTAGCGGTTTTCAACTCCTGGTTTCAAGGAGAGTCCCATATAAAAAGGGCCCATGGTTCCCAGGTTGCATCAAACTGTTTGGAGGTATCTAAGAGTACTCCAATTAACCTTTCCTGAACCATTATCCAAGATATTTTCCTTTTCGTGGCAGTAACTGAAACTTTCGGTTGCTTCCACACTTTGGCAATCGAGAGTTTAGCTCCTAACAGAATAAAGCTGATCAATGTGCATGATGGCTTGGGGACGTTTGGTACATAGCCATTCAACAGGTCTATGGAAGGATTTTGGATTACTGGACATTTTGCCACTTTGCGTATAATGTGGAAGATGTTATTCCAATAAATTCTGATATTTGGGCATTCCCACTAAGTAGGTTTTTATAGTCCCCAAGCTGTGACAGCCTCTGAAGCATAGTGGCAAGGAAGTAGGGAACATGGATGCTAGCCTAGAGGGTACTAGGTACCATCTTGTGAATAGTTTTATATTGGCTTCTAAGTGTGGCGTTGTAAATCCCTTTAAGGGATCTAGAAAACAACTCATGCCAGTCTTCTAGGTCTCGATCCTCCTGAAGGTCCTCTTCCCAAGCTGTCATATATGGAAGTTTAGCTGCATTTTTGGCTAGTGACATATAGATTACCGATATTCCTCCCCTCTGTTCCATGGCTTGTCCGCACCATTTTTCGTAATCTGTAAAAATTGGGGGATTTGGTTTGTTTTTCCAAATGGCATTGAGGAAGTGGGATATTTGATAAAACCTCAACCTCTAGTCCCGTTGCAGAAAAGAAATGCCCTTATCAGTAGACTCCTTTATCTAGCCACCATTTAAATGCATATATGTTCATACCTGGGTGGAAATGAGGGTTGTGGAAGATGTGCGCTACCAGTTGGAGCTCAGAGACCAGAGAGGGGAGTCCTCTCATGCTATCCCATAGCTTAAAGGACTGTGAGAGTGGGGGAAAGGATTGGAGGTCTATTTTTTGGGGGACACCAGAGTATAAAGTCTAACGTGTGGTTCGGGGTTGCATGTCTCTGTGTACCCAATCCGGTTTTTCGACTAAGATAAATGGTAGACATATGGGCCAGCCTTGCCGCCTGGTAATTTGAAAGGTCTGATTCTAGTTTGTGGAATGTGGGGGGGAAGTTGGCCTTATACAATTGTTCTATTTTGGGGGTGAGGTTGAGCCCTAAGTATCTAATGGAAGATTCCACCCAACCGAATTTAAAAGAATTCTTCAGAGTTGAGACGCTAGTGGATGGTAAGGATATATTGAGAGCTTGAGACTTAATATTGACCTGAAGGCCGGACACTGAGGCAAATGTGTCTAGTAAAGAGCATTAAACGGGTAAGTATGAGTTTGGGGAGGTTAGAAATAGAAGTAAATAGTCTGCGAATAAGGCGCATTTGTGGTAGCTGGGGCCGCACTTCACTCCCCTGATATCCGGATTTGAGCGTATCGCTATAGGTTCAATTACCAAGGCAAATATCAGGGGAGAAAGTGGGCATCCCTGCCTGGTTCCTCTGGCTATTGAGATTGGGTCAGCATGGTGTCCCTGGAGTCTCACTATTGCTTCCAGGAAGGAATAAAGTGCCTTCAATGTTCCTAAGAAGTTTTTTTCAAAGCCCCACCTTTGGAGTACTAGAAATAGGTGTGGCCAGGACACAGAATCGAAGGCCTTCTGGAGGTCTAAAGATAGTAGCATTCCTTCCTGTTTGGCTCCCCCTTCCCAGCCTGATTGTAAAATGGAGATTATGTCTATTGCTCTTCTAACTTGGTCTGGGCCCTGTCTTCCCAGTATACCTGGTCCTTGTGGATGTATTGATTAATGAACATTGCTAATCGATTTGCCATAACTTTGATCAACAATGATTTAAAAATTCTGACCAAAGAAATAGGTCTATAGTTTCCTACAATCCCAGCGTCCTTGTCAGGTTTAGGAATTACAGTAATAAATGCTGAATTGAGAGAGGTACCCAGCGGTTTCCCAACTTTCTTTGCGTTAAAGAACCTGGTCAGGTACGGTGTTAGGGTTTCTGCAAACGCTTTATAGTAAGGCACAGAAAAACAGTCTGGGCCCGGAGAAGATCACACTTTCAAATTTTTAATTACCTCCCCAACTTCTTCAGATGTTATAGGTGATGGGACGGTTAAGGGTATCAAGGATAGACTATCTGGGTCAGGTTTGCCTCTCCGGTTGATTTATATAGGTCAGTGTAAAAGTCTTGAAAGGACTTCAGGATATGTTTTGGGTTAAGTGTAAAGGTACCATCTGCTAGTCTAATCTTTGGCAGAGAGAATGATTTATGATTCGGTGACAGTTTAGTGGCCAGCATTGTGCTTATTCTGTCTTTAAGACAGAATTTAGCTCCCACCCATTTAATATGTTTGTCTGTTCGTGAGGATAGTGCTAGATTTAGGGCTAGTCTTGCTTTGTCTAAAGAAGATGTAGGGATCTTTGTGTTTTTTGCAAAGGTCGTTATAGTCCTGTTCTAGCTTGACTAAGTCTACCTGTCTTTTCTTTTTTAGTTGTGAGGCGATTTGTATGAATTTGCCCCTGATAGTAGCTTTGTGTGCAGCCCAAAGCGTTTCCGCAGAAACCGCATTGTTAACATTAAGCTTAAAATATTCCTGAATTGTTTGTAATATCTCTGTCACTCTGATGGGGTCACTGAGGATGGATTCATTCAGTCTCCAGTTTGGCTTATTTAATCTGTAGGAATCTCTATGGAGTGAAAGAGAAACCATAGAGTAGTCGGACCAGGCAGTATCTATTATCGAGGATTTAGTGGCTAAAGGTATATATTGAGTGGATAAGAGTATATGGTCTATCCTTGCGTATGTTTGGTGGGGTGGGTAAAAGTGGGTAAAGTCTCGTGTGGAAAATCAGTTTTGCTATCTTAATGCTGCCTTTGGATGGTTTAACCACTTAAGGATCGTCGCATGTAAATATACGTCGGCAGAATGGCACGGACGGGCACAATCACGTACCCGTACGTGCCTGCCTTCCAGCGGGTGGGGGGTCCGATCGGACACCCTCCCGCTGGCTGTGGCAGTCTGTTTCGCTTCAGGAGCGATCCGGGATGAGGGGATGGCTGTTGGTTTCTGGCCATGCCCTCTCGATCGCTCCTGGCGAATGAGAAGCTTCCCCTGTCTGTGTAGTGTAAACACAGGCAGGAGGAAGTGATGTCACTCTCCTCGGGGCGGTCTTTTTGACCGGACTGCGAGGAGAGAAGACATAGTAAGCGCACCACCACTACACTGACATGTAGGTACACATAGGCACCCCCCCCCCCCAGTCACAGTATCACTGATTGCAGTGATCATTTATTTACTGATCACTTCATTTAGTGTCAGTTGTAACTGTAAAAAGTGTCAGGGCAGTTAGTGTTAGGTCCAGGGTGGCCCCCCACCCCCCCAATAATGGTTTTAACCCCGATTGCCCCTAGTTAACCCTTTCACCCCCTTTCGCCAGTGTCACTAAGCAATCGTTTTTCTGATCGCTGCATTAGTGTCACTGGTGCCGCTAGGTAGCTAGTTACTTTTTAGGTTCACCGCCAGGTTTTTATAGCATTAGGTACCCCCATATACTACCCAATAAAGGTTTTAACCCCCTGATTGCCCCTAGAGTTAACCCTTTCACCAGCGATCACCGTATAAGTGTCACTGGTGACGCTGGATAGCCAGTTAGTTATTTAGGTTCCCAGTCAGGTTTTTATATAGCGTTAGGGACCCCCATATACTACCTAATAAAGGTTTTAATCCCCTGATTGCCCCTAGTTAACCCTTTCACCAATGTATACCGTATAAGTGTTAATAATGTATTACAGGTGACTCTGGTTAGTTTGCTTTTTATAGCATCAGGGCACCCACCATTTATTACCCAATAAAGGTTTAACCCCCTGATCACCTGGCGGGTGATATGAATTAGGTTTTAGGGTCAGATAGGGTCTGCTTCGCCCCAGGCAGCACTAGGTTAGTGCCAGTACCACTAACACCCACGCGCAAAGCATACACCTCCCGTAGTGGTATAGTATCTGAACAGATCAATATCTGATCTGATCAGATCTATACTAGCATCCCCAGCAGTTTAGGGTTCCAAAAAAAATGCATCGTTAGCGGGATCAGCCCAGATACCTGCTAGAACCTGCGTTTTGCCCCTCCGCCCAGCCCACCTAAGTGCATTATCGATTGATCACTGTCACTTACAAAACACTAAACACATAACTGCAGCGTTCGTAGAGTCAGGCCTGATCCCTGCGATCGCTAACAGTTTTTTTTGGTAGCGTTTTATATTAAAATCCTGAAGGCGATGCTTGCTTTTCGGAGTCCCATACGCGGCTAGGCTCCCAAAAAGGCCCCCACATGTGGCATCCTCGTACTCGGGAGAAGCAGCAGAATTTATTTTGGGGTGTAATTTCACTTATGCCCATAGCATGTGTGAGCAATATCATTTAGTGACAACTTTGTGCAAAAAAAAAAAAAAAAAAAAAGAAGCAGCAGCAGAATATATTTTGGGGTGCAATTCCACATATAACGAACTATGGCATGTGTGAGCAATATATCATTTAGTGACAACTTTTTGAAAACTTTTTTTTTGTCATTATTCAATCACTTAGGACAAAATAAAAAAATAAATAAATTATATATATAAATAAATTATATATATATATATATATATATATATATATATATATATATATATATATTCAACGGGTTCCACATGCCCCTCAGCAATTTCCTTGGGGTGTCTACTTTCCAAAATGGGGTCATTGGGGGGGGGGGGGGGGTTGTACTGCCCTGCCATTTTAGCACCTCAAGAAATGAGATAGGCAGTCATAAATTAAAAGCTGTGTAAATTCCAGAAAACGTACTCTAGTTTGTAGACGCTATAACTTTTGCGCAAACCAATAAATATACGCTTATTGACTTTTTTTTACTAAAGACATGTGGCTGAATACATTTTGGCCTAAATGTATGACTAAAATTGAGTTTATTCGATTTTTTTTTATAACAATTTTATCTTTTATTTTTTATTTTTTTTTATTTCAGTCTTTTTCCTTTTATATAGTAAAAAATAAAAATCGCAGAGGCAATCAAATACCATCAAAAGAAAGCTCTATTTGTGGGAAGAAAATGACCTCTGGTCCTTAGGCTGACAATTGGTCCGGGGCTTAAGTGGTTAATAGTTTGAGTTTAGGGGGTTATATTTGTCTAGGCCTATATCAAAGGCCATGTTGGAGTCTCCACCTAGAATCATAGTTCCTTCAATCAGGGGCTTCAGAGTTTTAAACATCCTATGAAAGAACTGGACCTGTCCCCTGTTGGGGGCGCAATACCAAGCCAAGCTTCCCCGCTCTCAAATTGAGGTCCCTATTTGAGTCGTGTGGCCAGGGCAGTGCGGAGCTCCGGTCTCAAAAGGCCATCTTGGCTGGCTCCGCGCATGCACCCCCTTGCTTGATTTTTTAATGGTTAGTGGGGTCAAATTAACATTAATTTTCGACCACAGTGGTGGGAAAATTTGAGGGAGTAGAATAGAAAACTTCTTGGACAGTAAATGCGGTTTTTGTTCAGAAATGGCATTTATTTTAAAACTGAATGTTATGTAAACAAGGCATTTCCCTGTTCTGCCAAGCAACATGACAGATTTACTGCTCCCTGTCATCGGGAGCAGTGATCTCATGTTCTAGTGAGACAATCCCCCCCCCAGTTAGAATCACTCCCTAGGACACACTTAACCCCTTGATGGCCCCCTAGTGTTTAACTCCTTCCCTGCCAGTGTCATTTACACAGCGATCAGTGCATTTTTATAGCACTGATCGACGTATAAATGACAACGGTCCCAAAATAGTGTCAAGTGTCCGATGTGTCAGCCATGTCGCAGTCACAATAAAAATAGCAGATCACCGCCATTACTAATAAAAAAAAAATTAATAAAAATTACAAATCTATCCCCTATATTGTAGAAGCTATAATTTTTGCACAAACCAATCAATATACGCTTATTGCGTTTTTTTTTTTTACCAAAAATATAAAGAATACATATTGGCCTAAACTGATAAAAATTTGATTTTTTTTATATATATTTTTTGGGGATATTTATTATAGCAAAAAATATTTTTTTTTTATAGTGCAAATAATAAAAATCGCAGAGGTGATCAAATACCACCAAAAGAAAGCCCTATTTGTGGGAATAAAGGCAGTCAATTTTGTTTCTGTGCAACATCGCGCAATTTTCAGTTAAAGCGACCCAGTGCCATATCACAAAAATGCTCTGGTCAGGAAGGGGGTAAATCCTTCCGGGGCCGAAGTGGTTAAATATAATGCCCAATACTGGTAAAAGTTTATTTTAAATGTAATTGTAATGTCCTATATTACCTCTAGCCTCCACCTTCTCTGGGTTCAGATGCTGCTCTTCCCTGCACAGAGTCTTTAACCACTAAATTACAGGAAGGATTTACCCCCTTAAGCACTTGCCTACCGGGCACTTACACCCCCCTTCCTGCCCAAGCCATTTTTCAGCTTTCAGCACTGTTGCACTTTGAATGACAATTATGTGGTCGAGCTACACAGTAACCAAATGTTTTTTTTATCATTTTCTCCACACAAATAGCGCTTTCTTTTGGTGGTATTTAATCACTGCTGAGTTTTCCTTTTGACAAAAAAAAATTAAAATAAGTTTACTTTTTTTCCTGTCAGTAATTTTTGTAACCAAGTAATTTTTCGCCTTTACTGATGAGGAGGCACTAATATGCCACACTGGTGGGCACAGATAGGAGGCATTTATTGCCAGCACTGACTGGCATCGCTAATGGGCACTGATTGGTGGCACTTGTGGGCACTGATTGCTGCCACTAGTAGGCAATGGTGGGAACTGATTGATGACCCTATATTGCTATATTGTAATCAGGGCAGTGATCATCAGTGCCCCGATTACATTCCCAGATGTCGCCCTGCATGGAGATGCCGCTGATCGTCTCTCCTCACCACACACTGTCAGTGTGAGGTGAGTAGAGGCGATTACAGGCATCACTGAGTTTGTATGTGACCTGCTGATCACATCGTTAAAGAGCCATGGGTCTTTACAGAGATTGAGGCCATGCCGATCTAGGATGCAGTCATATGACTGTGTCCCAGAACGAGAGCCGCACCACCCGCCATCATTTGACGGTGGGCGGGCAGCAAGCAGTTAATGTTAATGACCAGGTCATTTTCTGTGATACGGCACTACGTCGCTTTAACGGACAATTGTGCAGCCGTGCGATGTTGTACCCAAACAAAATGAATGTCCTTTTTTCTCACAAATAGAGCTTTCTTTTTGGTAGTATTTGATCACCTCTGCAGTTTTAATTTTTTGCTCTACATACAAAAAAAGCGTCAATTTTGAAAAAGCAATATTTTGAAAATTTTTGCTATAATATCCCAAATTTCTTCCTCAGTTTAGGCCAATATGTTTTCTTATACATTGAATAAATAACAGTGCAGCACTAATACAAAAAGTAGAAATATTTAAAGTCCTCTTTGATGTAGAAAAAAAATGAAAAAAACAAGAGTTGACAGAAAAAATCTCCTCTGTGGTGGTAAGGGTGCTCACAGACATTCATATAGTGCAACTTAATCCGTGAATTCCACCACCAGCTAACCAAACCGCTCATTTCAGTCACTGGACCCTTGAACTAACAGATTGGTCAAACATGCATTCGCCACTGAGAGTGGTCATAGATGGATGCTTGAGTAGGCAAATAAATGGGATACAATGTCCGCCACTTTAAACAACAGCACGTCGTTACTCTTAGTTTCCAACCATAGTACCATGAAATGCAATAAGAAATATATAGTGCACACTGTTTTGCTAAAAATACATTATTCTAAAATACAGGTACTCACATAGCACTATAAACCCCTTGTGCTGGAATGAATGGTATGTAGTCTTTACAGACATAGGTGGATAAGGTGGCTGCAGGGATATTCCATGGGCCTCCTGCACATGCAACGCCCTTCTGCGGGACTTCCTCAGTAACAACGGAGGCCCGTGCGTCGTCTATATGTAATATGCCACCTATATGATTCACCTGTGTAATTACCCGCCTCTGGCAAACTGCATCCAATCAGCTTAGACCATCTGGAGGTTACACGATCACTTCCTGTTTACATCTATCCATCACTATAGCGGGTGTGACGTCGACGGCATGACGCCCGGTCATGTGACCACAGGCAAATAATACAAACTTCTAGCTGGAACGTACAGGAAGGAAAGGTCCGCCCTTTCGAGCCAACCCTCCCTGTTAAGCCATTACCTGTTTAACAGACTAACACAGCCAGGATAAAACCCGCTCCATGCATGAACACAGGAGCCAGAGAACACCCACAGCTATAATTGACCATTGTTCAAAACACCCCCGGCAGGCACACAGGCAGGATACTTATGTGTGTAAAAAACGAATATCAAATCAGAGAAAACATTTAATAATCTCAGTTTAGAGAAAATAAAAGAAAATAAGGTAAAATATTCCTCACTTATTTAAAAATAAACCTGACATCATCTTAGCCACCTTTTAACAATATTTGACAAAAACATCACCATTCAAATTCAATCCTCATTACTATAATCCCAATCTAAACATAATAAATCTAATGTGAACACAAATACTGTTGGCGCTATATAAATCCTGAATAATAATAAATTCCATGTAGATATAGATGGATATATATATATAAAAAAAAATACAAGAAAAAAAATTCTATCGATCTGACATGAAACAATTTAAATCAAATTCGACATTGAGCCCCATGGGTAACCCGACAGGGGCTTCAAACCCAGAAGAACTCACGGCAGCTCAATTGTCAAATGAAATTACTACCACCCCCCCCCCCCCCCCCCAATGTTGCATCACTTTCTCAACCCCCAAAAAAACTTTTAATTTGGCAGGGTTGCAACCATGAAACAGTTTAAAATGTTTGGAGACATTATGTGTAACCAGGCCTTTTTTAATATTGCTCACATGTTCTCCAATCCTTATATGTAGAGGTCTAGATGTTCTCCCTACATATTGGAGGCCACATTCACACTCCATAATGTACACTACCCCTGACATAGATCAAGTTATCAAATCCTTGATTTGATACCCATTCTTCGTAGCTGAGGCAGCAAACTCTTTACATTTTACATTTCTTGTTTACATGGTGGATAGGCATAAAACCCTGTCAGGAAATTGAATATCCTATTCTCAAACAGGACAGGTGGATAAATGATCCCAGGGGCCAATTTGTCTCTCAAAGAAGGGGCCTTCTTGTATACAAGGAAAAAAGACTAATATTGGGTGGACTTTATACGGCACATGACTATTAAATCTAAAAAGTATTAGAAATATTTTATTATTTAATTATCAAAAATGTCATACACATAACACAGTCACATAAGTAAAGCAATTATTTGAATAAAACAGTATTGCTTGACCCATATTGCCTGACCGCTGATATTCTCCAGTAAAGTATATAATACAATAGTTAACAATACAAAGCCATTGGTTTGGTCTCCAGTAGTAGAAAAATATTCCGAGTCCCAGAGTGTGGTGTCAGGTATGTGGGTCCATATTTTTAGTTAGCAATATAGCTCGACATGTTCCGTGCTAGTTTAGCGCTTCTTAAGGAGCGATTCGCACTACCAAATATATACATATACAAATCAGTAAATAAAAACAATTTTTTAATACATAAGTAATCAAAAACACAAGATAGAAAAACACCAGCTATGGTGTTAAAACACAAACGCATGCTGATGCCCACGGGTTGCCAAACTGTACCTACCCAAACACGAGAGGTGACGAGGGAGCAGAGGCGTAGAAACACAGATCCCAACAGACCTCCGGGGACCCAGGAGCAAGGCAGAGAGATGGGAGTCTGCAGGCATATGAACAAACCAATGTGGTGCAAGTCGCACCAAAAATAACATAAGGCATGCATTGCCCATTTAGTTACCAAGCTGATATAGAGAAAAAAAGGGGAGGAGGGGGAAAAAAAAAGAGCAGCTGCTCATAATTAATACATCCATACAGCTCGTAATTAGTATAAAGGGGGTATAATTAGTATAATATATAAATGCATATATTATCATCCCTGTCCCAAAAAAAAAAAAAAACAATATATGATTAATTGTGGCAATATATGGGAAACAGTCCCCACCAATGTTCTTTCAAAAAGAAAAAAAAGGGGAAAAAAAAGGGGGGGAGAAACAGAAGCCATATAATCTTACTGTAGGATTTGAAAAACTCTAAGTATAAATATTTTTCAGCTTGCTGGTAAGCAAGCAAAAGATACTGTGGAAATGTTCATGGCTGTGAGTCACTTTATATATACCCTTAACAATTAAGTGCGTCTTTAACCACAGATAAAGTACCAAATGTATCGCTGAATATTGCAAAAGATAGTATATACTGGACACTTAGATTAAATGGCCAGACCAAAGTATCACCCACTAAATTGCAATCTAAAATAAAGAGAAAGAGATAAACATAAAATAAAAATTATCTATGTAGGCTTCAGACAGCCCCAACTCTAAAGTAAAGTAATGTCAAAGTAGAATCAGCAGATCTAAAGAGAAAAAATGCTGTTCAAAGTTCAGCCATAATTACCTCCTGAAGGAGAGTGAACACCTCTACCATAACTGAATCCTTCTGCATCAATGACAGAGCTATACCTACGGCACGTGGATAGCACAGCTTGGGGTTTAAATAAACTCCTGCTGTGGGCGTGCCTCTCAGATCACGTGACCACGGCCCGGCCGAAGGCTACTGCGCATGTGCCGAGGGGCAGCGTCACATGACCTTGCCCACAAGGCATCACGTGAGGAGCAGAGGCGGGGACTAACTGCGGGGCCAAAACAAGTGACCCCGGATCCCCGTCAATCGCCGCACATCTGATCAGAGGAAAGAATGGATGTGCGGCGCTACACGGCTGCATCCACCCACCCAATGCCCCCAAAGACCACCAGGCGTCAGGGTAGACGTGCACCCCATCCCCCCATCGGGATGTTGGCACATTAATACTGGTTTGTTCATAGTGTCACCCTACGATACATACTATCTCCTCTAGACACTTCCTCATTCTTCTTGTATACAAACTGAGGATATTCTGAGAGGACTGGACCAAGTACTCTATCTTGTTTAAGAATAGGCCAGTGCTTACGAACGATCCTTTCAAATTTTTTGTGTTGAACATTAAAGTCCAAGATCATTCTCTCATTCCTAGATGTATCCTGTTTATCCTTAAGACAACCAGTGTTGTTCTATCTAGTCTCCGGACAGTTTTGTTATCTCTTTCAAAACTAGATTTGATAATCCACTTTTGTAAAAAGCAGGCAGACAGAACCTGAGATTGTGAAAGGTAATCACTTTCATAAGTACAATTTCGCCTGATGCTAAAAATTGTCCACTTGGGATGTTGCATAACCGAGTGTAGTGACAACTTCCAAGGGGAATCAACGCATTGCGCTCAGTGAGCTTAAAATGGTTCATTTTTATCCTATGACCCTTGTTACTTATGTCTAGATCCAGAAGACCATCCAATCAATGCTCACATTCCAGGATAAGACAATGTTCCTATTGTTACCGTCAAGCCACTGCATAAATTGTTCAAGGCTTGACCATTCACCATTCCAGATTTGGTAGCAGACGAGATCTGGGGGTCTATTTTTAAAGATGGCATCTTCCTCCCAGTGTGCCATGAAAAAATCGGCAACACTGGAAGTGAAACAAGCCCCCATAGCTACACCTCTAGTTTGGAGGTATAATTGTCTGCTAAACAAAAAGTAATTTTTGGCTAAACAAAACATCAAACAATCCAAAATTAAGTTCTTATGTCTTCTGGACAGGTCGGATGTAATAAATGCCCATTGTACAGGAGTCAGGGCAGCCTCGTGACTGATAATGGTGTATAAAGAACTCCCCTCGGCCATTAAACAAGATGACAATAGTAAGAGCTTCAAGGATCTGGATGATTCGTTCTGTATCCTTTAAGATCTGGATCTGGTTACAAAATAAACACTTCTAACAGAGGACGCACAGACTGAGCTCCGGCTGAGTGCTCTGCTATAACGGCTCCGTCCCTGCAGATTGTGCCGTCTGACCCGTCGAGTCTCGCGGGAGTGGACCCGGGATGAGATGACTAAGAGTAAGAGTACCTCGGCTACCCGTAAGAGCACCACAGCAGCCAAAGTTAAGCCCATGCCTGGTTCGGGCCCTCCCTCAACTCCTAAGCCTCTGGAGTGCACGGCGTCCCAGACGGAGGGCTCTGACCCTGCCCTGACGGAGCAGTTGAAATTTCGGCACTAATGCAGGCAATAACCACCTGCCAATCCACCCTGGCAGGGAAAATTGAGTCAGTACAACTAGGCATCAGCCTCACCCGGCGAGATATGGACTCATTCCCCACCAGGCTGACTGAAGCAGAGCGCCACGTGGGAGACTCGGAGGACACGCTGAGGGATCACTCCGGCTGGATTCGCACCTTGCAGACCATTGATAAAATACTGAAGAGCAGAGCAGAAGACTGAGAACAGAAATCATAGGAATAATCTACACATCATGGGTCTGCCATTGGGTGTGGAGAGATCAGACTCCCAGGCCTTCAGGGAATGGCTCCCGAACAATTTCCTACCACGTGTACAGTTCTTGCCATTTTCTGCTGTGGAGAGGGCACACAGAATGCCTGCTACCTGGGGTATTCCGGGAGCTCCTCCACATACTTTTATCCTTCACCTCTTGAACTTTAGAGACCGGGACCAGGTTTTGTGCAAGGCACGGAAGATGGATGCCCTCAATTATGAAGGAACACGCTTCATGATCTTTCCAGATTATTCAATTGATACCCAGAAACTAATGTCGATCCTTCAATCAAGTCAAGCTGAATCTCCGGGAAAAGGCACATAAAGTATGCTGTTCCCAGGCCAGGCTGCGAGTCCAAGACGGCGAAACGGTGATGTTTTTTACCTCTCCAGAAGATGCATCACATTGGCTGGAATCGCTGCCCAGAGGCTAAAGTCACCCTTAAGCGACCCCATAGTGGGGCTGTTAATCGCTTTTACTCTGTCTTAGTTGATGAGCTCCCTGGGGTCACTGGTAGGTTCCCATTGAATGGCTTGTTGTCATGATGTAGGTAAATATTTTATGTTGTGCCTACTAGGGAGCATTGACCCTGGTAGGATATAGATACCTGGACTCATGAACACTAAGGGAACCTAAGGACAGTATCTGTAGAAGGCATTGTTATCGCCTCCAAGTTGCAGTTAGTAACAGATTAAGTTTAAAATTGTGCCACCGATTGAAAATCGGGAGACCTAATGAATCTGCATTGCCCGTTTATCCTGAGGTTGGACTTGGCTGGACTCTGGGTGCTAAGACTTTAGATCTCATGGTGCTCAGTGTTACACGCACCCCCATGGTAGTTACCGGGAACTTATGTTTGGGGGAAGGGACACACTGAAGTTTGGGGGGTGCTGTCGGGGAGGGGGAGGGGGTGTTACAGTGTACATTTCATCTAATTCTTGTTTTACCCTTTTTTTTTTCATGAGTTAAGCTTTTCTAGACTCTGTCGGTTACGATGGTGTAGGGGTGTGGTCCCCCCATTGAGAGCCTTAGTAGCAGGTATATCAATGGAGATCATAGTGCTAGTAAGCCCGAGAGTATTGTCTGTTGGTGCATTAGTGATCCGTACTCACCGGTTAGGTTTATTAAAAAATACAGGATGGCCCCACTGACAATTATATCGTGGAATGTTCATGGACTGAATTCCCACCTTAAAAGGTCACTGGTTTTCACATATATAAAGAAATATGCCCCTCAAATATGTATACTCCAAGAGACTCATTTGATAGGGGTTAGGACGCTGGCCCTCCGAAAACAGGGGCTCTTACTATCACTCTACGCACTCGGCCTCTTCTAGGGGGTCAGTGTCCTAGTTCACAAGTCCCCTCTAGTTTGCCCTCCTGGATCTCCATTTGGACTCAGGAGTTAGATATGTAGTGCTCCATGCCACTTGTGATAGGTTGGAAATGCTCATTGTAGGACTTTACGCGTCCCCCCCCCGGCTACTATGGCACTCCTGCACAAATTGACCCCGATATTTGCACTTTAACAGGGAGCTGGGGTTCTGCTGGTGGGAGATTTCAACATGTTCCCTGACCCTTCCTTAGATAAATTTAACACAGGCACGTCTCGGGACTCTACCCTGTTATGGTGGATGGAAGTCTATGGCTTAACAGATTTAAGGAGATGGAAATACCCGGGTGTCAAACAGTATACATGCCACTCTGCCACACATGCCTCATTTTCCAGAATTGATCTGGTGCTAGCTGATGACTCGCTGCTTCCTCACACTCTGGGGGTGGAGATTTTGCCCCGGGCATCTCTGACCACGCATAAGTGTTAATAAAGCTAGATACGGGCTTCCCCTCTGGGCCTGCATTGTGGCGGCTCTCGGGTTATTGAGTGACTGATGAGCGGGTGGCCCCTAAGGTGGGGGTGGAGCTGGGAGCCTTCTGGGAACATAATAGAGGTAACGCTGCACCGCCTATGCTATGGGACGCATACAAGGCATATGCCAGGGGACAGTATCAGGCTCTTATTTCCAAGGCTAGAAAAGACAGCAGGCTGGTGCTGGAAGATGCAGAAATAAGGGCACTGAGATTGGAGAGTAGTTATGTACAGGGAGGTGATGAGGCGACCTATGCTGATCTGCAGAAGACCCACAGGAAGATATCTCTGCTAAAAACTGAAACCCGTAGGAAGATATTGAGTCAAACGCAGCGCATATTTGAGCAGGGAGAAAGGACGGGTAAGCTACTGGCGTAGTTAGCCAAAGAGAGAGCCTCAGTTTCCCACATAGCTAATGTTAGAGGGGAACAGGGTGACATGATGTCCAATCTCCAACAAATCAACACACGATTCTCAAACTATTATGAGACCTTATACACATCCAGAGATGTCTCTACCCCTGAAGCTCTTGACTTGTTTCTGGACCGTGTGGACTTCCTGGCTCTCCCCAACTCGGACCGTGCCTGGCTGACAGCCTGGTAACTCTTAAAGAGGTGCAGGCAGCGGTGGCCTCTCTCCAGACGGCAAAGACCACAGGCCCGGATGGGATACTGGCGGAGTTTTACAAAACAAACGCTGAGCTGGTTGCACCACAGTTCCATGCCCTATTGCTGTCCATGATGGAAGGGGGGGGGGGGGATCTGCAACCCACGATGACTGAGGCGGTGATCGTCGCGATTCCTAAAACCAATAAAGACCCTGACCTTTGCTCCTCCTATCGCCCGATTTTGTTACTTAACGTTGAGGTCAAAATTGTCACCAAAATCCTTGCAAATAGGCTCAACTCGGTCATTTTAACATTGGTTCAGGGAGACCAGACGGGCTTTATGCCAGGCAAAGGCACTGACAAACATATGTCGTCTATACACTCATATTTCCCTAGCAGCTAAAGAGGGTTCACAAAGCGTTGTCGCTTCATTAGACTCTAAGAAAGCTTTTGATTCGGTCGAATGGAAATTCCTATGGCGGGTACTAGAGGGATTTAACTTGGGTCCCAAATTTATTTCATAGGTTAAGCTACCCTACAGGAACCCCACAGCCAGAGTGCGCACCAATGGCCTGCTGTCTGGAAGCTTCTCCCTGGGTAGAGGTAGGAGGCAAGGGTGCCCTCTCTCCCCGGGCTTGTTTGCTCTCGCCATAGTGCCCTTGGCCATGCTTCTACGGGCTTCGGTGGAGGTTGGGGGGCTGCAGGTTGGTCCCTTGACCGATAAAATTTCCTTACCGGTGGACGATGCACTCCTGTACCTCCCTGACACATCCTCGTCCTTGGATGAGGCCCTCAGACTTCAATGAATTTGACTTCTTTTCTGGTGTGCGAATCAACTGGGATAAATCTATACTATTCCCCCTCTCACAGACGGCCCCTACTATATCCACCCGAACATCCCTGAAGTGCTTTAATAAATTTTGCTATCTGGGAATAGAGGTCCAAAGAGATCCCAAACTGTATCTGGAAGATGTCTACCCGATGCTTCAGGGCCTAATTACCAAGTGCCAAACCTGGAAATCCTTGCCTCTGACACCAGTAGGTAGGGTCAACCTACTTAAAATGACGTTCCTTCCTAAATTTTTGTATGTGTCTTTCGGAACACCCCTGTCCCGATTGCCAATTCCTTTTTTAAAAAGGTAGAACAGATAGCCTTTATATGGGCCTTTATATGGGCTGGAGCAACCCCGAGAATTGCACGAACTACCCTTCAACTATCTCAGAGCCCTCCGTCGGGGACTTGCCTTACCCTGTCTGAAACAGTACTATTGGTGGTATTGGTGACGGTGAGGTGGTAGTTCACCCAAACTCGCTCCAACCCATCCGTTCCTAGAGGCGGCAATACTGGGCTCATATGCTGCACTCAGCAACTTAGTTTTTAGTGGGCCGAAAGCTCACCCTGACATAACCACCCCCATGCGAACTATGGTCTGGGTGTGGCAACAGGTTACGGCTAGGCTGAACACACCTGCCACAATCTCGCCATTTACGCCACTGTGAGGAAACCCAAGGCTAAAACACCTATGCTCTAACCGTGACCGTGCCCTGGGGGCCAGATATAGCATCAAAATTCTCCAACATATAATGCCAAATGGCACACTCCTTACTTTTGATTCTCTCAGGAAAGCATACCATCTCGCCTCCCAAATGACCTTTGGGTACCTACAATTGCACTACACGATACAGGTTCAATTTCCCCTCTAGAGTTTCCTTACAGTCTCATGGAGTCTAAAGGTTTTTTAGGTCACAAAATGTTGACTGTATCCTTTCCTCTCTATACCTCAGGATTTCCTCCAAGGAGCCCAGTGGTGGGACCAAACTCTTCCAAAAATAGCAAGCAGACCTCCCGGCCCTAGTGGATGATGACTGGGAAGAGGGATACAACGGTATATACCCTTAATGATATCAGCTAAGGATAGATACATCCAGCTTACATTCATCCACAGGGTGTATTATACCCCATAGAGGCTCTTGAGAATCCCAAGTGCACTACAGAGCTGGGAGTGTTTCTCCATGTGGTGTGGGAATACCCGGTCATACGCCAGTTCTGGGAGGGAGTGGTGCGGGAGATTAAAGCAGTGGGGAACTTCTCGCTGGGTCTGAACACGATGATCCTGCTCTTGGGTATCTGTGACAGAGTGACATCGAACACACATAGGCAGTTGTTTGTGTTCTATGCGGCATTCTTGCCAGAAAGGCTATCCTCCTAAATTGGAAAAAAAAACTAAAACCACCTAGGGTCTCGCAATGGAAAGCTTTGATTGATTCTGCTCTCCCTCTATATAAACTTACCTATATGAGTCGCAAGATCTGGTTTTAGAGACAATGGGTTGAAGGAAAGAGTCCACTACTGACCCAGTCTGGATGAGAGTCAATCCCATTGACTTTAGGCTTCCCTGGTACTGTCCTTATAGATTTTTGGCAAGTATATTATAGGAATGCAACTCAAACTGAAATATAGGATTTTTGTTAAGCATCACATATGTATTATAGTCACTAAGTAAATTCTCCATTTTGTTGTTAGAATATGCTTTACTAAGTACTTTTTCGGCTCCATCAGGGATTCAATGCCCTTCTTGATGTATGGGGGGGATCATTCACCTTATGGATCTTGAGCAATTCAAGATCTCTAATAACCATGTTCTTAAAAACATTGACATGTTTTGTATCTAGGTTGGGGGGGGGGGGGGTTAAAAACAGACTTATTGCAAAGAGTAGAATGGTGACCAGGAGGCCTCACCATATTAGGTTCTGTCCGGATCTGTAGTATTGGAAGGGTAGTATTTCTTAATATTCAGATGTCGGAGATATTTTTTCTAATGTAGGTCTGAAATATGTTTAAATTGCGGGTAGGGGCATATTTAAGACCTCTATCTAGAACCGTAACTTCATCCTCATTAAGGGATGTACCACCAAGTTTATAGATCCCAGCTCCTACTGGGGTTTTACCCTTTTGTATTCACCTGTCTCCTCTACTTGCTCTCGGATTTTTTTTTTCTTATTTGTCCATTGTCTAAGCTGATGGGGGGTGGAGCTACAATCAGCCTCCCTCCTGGATTGAGACAAATGGAGCCTCTCTACCTGTCCCTCTTGGGGTCATGTAAAAATCCCCTCCCCTTCAGGGCCCAGAGTATTGCAAAGGTGCAAAACGGTTCTGAATGGATAGTTGGTTCCCATATGATTGGGAAGCCCTACCTCTATTATAATAAGCATCATTAGTTCTAGAGGCATTCTGGTACTCATTCAAATAACCAGAACTTGAACTAGCATTATAGTAAGCACCATTAGAATCCCCTGCCTGATAATAATTTGGGACATTATAAGGCTCATTGTTAACATACAAGGGATTCCATGGATACTGCCTATAAGGGGACTCGTGGGTTCCTCCCCTTCGGCCCTGACCTCTTTTGTTCTTCCCTCTTTTATTATGTACTACCTCGCTGCATTATATTGACTATCATTCTGGAGAGTCGCAATATTATCATAATTAATATGGTCATATATAAAACCCAACTCTTCCCTTGGAGTGGGTATGGGTGTATTTGAAAGCTCTACAGCAGAGGCGCCTGGATGTGACTGAGTCAGTCACATTAACAGGTCATGTCTGCCATTTGAACACGTTCCCCCTCCCAAAATCATCCAAATCTCCGATAAATTTTTTCTTTTTTTTGTTTTGTGTTTCAAAGTCCCACTTTATCCATTTTTTATCTCGGCTGATAATCTAAGAAATTCTTCAGATTCCTTATGGGATTCAATAGAGCTCCTTAGTTTTCTGATTTGGGTTTCATCCGGCTTCATTTTTCTTAGTTTCCGCAGCAGCAAACATTCAACCAATTCCAGGCCCTTTTTGGTGTAAAAAATAATCCCATTCCTTCATAGAATCATCATCCGTGAAGCCATCATTAGGAGGTACCTCCCACCTAAGTCGCCTACTAATAAATTTTGCAGTCATTACAGAAAACATGCAGCAATTGCATTGGGGGATGTCCCCTTGGACTTTATCAGTGGCAGAATAATAATGTGTAGATCAAATAATTGATTAAAAGGCATAACAATGCCAAATTTATTAATATACAAATAGAGAGAAAGTGCCAAACATTACGTTAATTATAAAACTCCTGACGTAGTATACATGCTCACATGTGAATGTGGCTGTTACTACATCGAGAAGACAAATTCTGGAAAATAATTTATCAACACATTCTCTCAATCCGGAAACGTTACCCAGATGTGCCAATTGGCCGTCACATGGCCACAGTGCATCCAGACTCACTCCCCAAGGTCCTCTTTCTAGCATTGGATAGGGTGCACTTTCACCCAAGAGGAGAGGACTTTAATAAGCGCCTCCTCCAGTGCGAATTAAGATGGATCTTTGACCTACAGGCTACTCAATCACCTGGGTTAAATGATGCATTTAATTTTAGAACCTTTCTCCCAGGATTTACATCAGGAGTTTGCAAGTTGAATTTATAAGAATTTTCAACATCATACAATTTACTATTTTAGTTATTTATAATGTATATATATTTATGTTTGTGTTTTTTAATTCATGTAAACACGCTGCTCGCTACCTCTTCCTCTGTCCATTAGGTGGTTTTTATATTATGTGTTCCCCTTTTGGCTTGTGTTCCTCTCGCTGAAACCTGGCGGGTAAGCTCCCCCAGTGCTGCCTGAACAGATAACAGAGTTTCTCTGTCTATGTTCTAGCCTTTCTGCACTGAGAGGAGCCAGGTTTGTGTGTCTCTGCCTAGGTACGTAATGCCTTGGCCAGAGAACTCCTCCCGCCGGTGAAGCGCGACAATCACGCCCCCTGGGGTGTGGCCGTGCACCCCCGCCTCAGAAACATGCTGTGCACGTCATCAGCTGTACTAGGACAGCTGATCGTGTCATCACTCCCTCTGGGTGTGGCCATACCGCGTACCTCTGTATACAAAAGATCCTGCCTCTTACAATCAGCTGTTTCTGGACAGCTGATCGGTAACTGCCACGATGGCCCGTTCCTCCTCTTCCCAGCTGATCGGCGGCAGCATTAGGATTACCCCCCCCCCCCCCACTTGCCTTCAGATGATTGGCCAATGCTGGGACACAGCAGGTATATATTTGCTGACTCCAATTTGGAAGTGTCAGTTTACCGGCTGATGCCCTGGCACTCACATCTCTCTAAGTCTAAAAGGTAATTTTGCAGATATTTTATTATCTCCACTACTCCTTTTCTCTTATGTATAAAGAACTGGGGAATGTCTGTCAGATCCCCATTTCCTTGAAGCTGAAAGAATATATATTATATGCCCATAAAACTGAACCCAAGCTACAATGGGCATTTATCTTTTCTTTTTTATGATTATGTTCACAATACAAACTTTTTTTGTGCTATTTACAGGGCGTCTTGTCGATGCGAATTGACACTTGAGCTATGGATGTGCATGCTACCATCTACACTGGATGGATGTGAGGAGTCGTGCGACCAGCGTGTACTGTCTCTCTGTATTGCTGCTTTTATCATTTTCAATTTCAAGGAGTCTTATATGTGAGTACTTCTGGGTTTGAAATTGCTTTTTTAATGTTGTTCCATATATCAAAATGCCTCCATTATTATATATATTTTCATATTCATGTTATAGATCAGAAAATAATAGGCCAACCTTGTTCCATAATAAACTACCCCTGAAGAAGGAAAATGCAAAACAATGCAATAATTTCCGAAACATGTTGGGTATATGGTTAAACGTCTAATCTGCTGACCGTATCGTTTTGGATGGCACTTTAGAATTTCAAGTTTGGGTCAAGGTGCCTAACGGGAGAGGGCACCATCCTCCACATTTTCTGTTCATGCCCCCAGCTGCGAAACACTTCTGGGCAGAAGTGCGGCGGATAACCCATTATTGACAGACCGGGCGGTGCCAGACCAACCGGCATACTTCTTCACGCAACGGGGACTCCGACCCGTGCATACAAAAAGTCAGTGATCCAACACCTGTTAGACGCAGCGAAAGCATGCATCCCACTAAATTGGAAATCCCCACACCCACCAACCATAGCCCAATGGCTCCACAAAGTAGACAAGGTTGGCAGGATGAAGGACCTGATCCTCACCAGTCAACATCGCCAGGAGACTTACTCCAAGACGTGGCAGGCATGAAACGCATTTAGATATTCTGAGGAGGGTACGGAAACTCAGAATGACCAACTAGACAACACACCTAACACACACCCCTCAACCAACCAGTCCAGGCCTCCGGAAACAAGTAGATAGGAGTTAACTGCCCCAATAGAGACCCATGCCCAAACCCCCCCCCCCCCTCTTTTTTTCTCTCTCTACCCCTCTTTCTACTGTCACCCTTTTCCAAATGGTACTACACCACTTTCTAGGCTCTCTCCCTTACAGTAAAAGTGAAAACCACAGGACCAAAGAACTTTTGACTTCTCATTCCTAAGAGACCTCAGACCTCTTCAGACCCAAAAAGGGCCTTCACAATTCCACAGGAAATGCCCACCTATGTAAAGGCTCAGGCTCTGATCGTTTGTTCTACCCGTGAAGTTAAAGAGAGACTGACTTATGTTGATATTCTACTGCATGTATGATAACCACTTGTGTGTCTTTGTATTGTGGTCCCTGTGAACCGGTTTCCCTGTAAAAAAAAAAAAAAAATTAAAAATGCAAGGTAAATTGCTACAAATAGCTTCCAGAGTCAAACAGGCAGGGGAGCAAACCATTGAGCAACAAGAGGAGGAGCTCTGGCATCTCCAGCAAGAACAACGCTCAAATATACTCCTTGAGCTTTGACCCCAGATAGACGAGGCATGCACGGCACTAGACCTCAGTCTTGCTACAAAAGCAGAAAAATATATTAGACGGTCTGGACATCGGTACTATACATGGGAGATAGATCCAACAGTATACTGGCGAGAAAACCGACTCCTGGGCTATTCACTCCAGCCATGCCAAAAGTATATCTGCGAAATGGCCAACTTTGCCAAAATCCTAAATTTTAGGTGAATTTTTCACCTCTTACAAAGGTACATAGTTAGTAAGGTTGAATAAAGACACCATTCCATTCAGTTCAACCTGAGTGAGTGTCTACAATTGTTCCTATCCCTGTACACTGCACACTCACATCTGTCCCTACACTCAAGGAACCCACAATGCAAGGTCCCCATTCATATTCTAGGGCCAATTTTGGACATAATCCAATTAACCTGCATGTCTTTGGAGTGTGGGAGGAAACCGGAGTCCCCGGAGGAAACCAACGCAGGCACAGGGAGAACAAGCAAACTCCAGGAAAGTAGTGTCGTGATTAGGATTTTAACCAGTGACCCTTTTTACTGCTAGGTGTGAGTGCTAACCACTACACCACTGTGCCGCCCCTCTTATTCTAAAGTCTACAATTCCTCTAGACCTTCCTCCAAAGACAAGGCAGCAGACTTCTTCCGTGATCTCCAACTTCCTACAGTAGCTCGTGCTCACGCAGAGTTAATGGAGGCAGAATTTACTGTGTGTGAAATGGTAACCGCTATCAAAAGCCCGAACCCATCAAAAACGCCAGGCCCAGATAGATTGTGCTCCATTTAAACGAGCTGAGAAAGGGCTCCCCCATACCACCGCACGAGAACAACGCCTTTATTCACAGTCATCATTCTGTCAGGAAGAACAGTGTGGTGCAAGAACTTTGGTACCATCAGATGTAATTTTTGTCAATATATAGTAGTTGGTACCCGGGACAGAAGTGTATAAACGTTACACAGCGCAACTTTTCCCCACCGCTTCTAAAAGTTTACAATAAGGCCTTTGAAACAAGATCTCTCCCCTCCCTCCATGAATGAGGCCCGTATAATAGTCTTGTTAAAACCTGGCAAAGATGCTTTATTACCGGACTCGTATAGGCCCATATCACTATTAACCTTTTTTTGTCAAGCTGCTGGCCAGGGTTCTGGCGAACAGATTGGCTAAATGTATTCAGCGACTGATCCACAGGGATCAATAAGGATTTAAAATGACAAGATCCATATCTCATAATCTGCAGAGACTATTTCTTAATCTACAGATCCCCACTGACAACCCAGGAAATAGGGCCATTTTATCTTTGGACGCTGCTAAAGCATTCAATAGCGTCAAATGGCCATATCTTTGGGAGTTGTTGGTTAGATTTGGAGTAGGTACAACCTTTTTAAAGTGGGTTCAGTTGTTATATATCTCCCAATCAGCAAAAATGCGCATCAATGGTGCTGTGTCTGATTACTTTAGGCTCTACAGGGGCACGCCACAGGGGTGCCTGTTGTCGCCCCTGTTGCTCGCCCTTGCCTTGGAACCTATACACATTAGGGCAGCACAGAACATCACAGGATTTTTACGGGGACCCAGACAAGATATAATTTCCCTGTAAGCGGATGACACTTTGATCTACTTGGGAGACATGGACAGTTCTTTGAAGAATGTGATGAACCCGATAGCCGACTTTGGAAAGCTGTCGGGTTTCAACATATACTGGTACTTATGCCCCTTGACGAGTCTCCTAACTGAATGTGCGGAGGATATAGTTGTAGTTGAAGAATTTTGCTACTTAGGCGTACAAGTGACCCCAGACCCTACTTAACACCTTGTGCTGAACCTGGTCCCACTACTTAAATTTAAACTGAAATGCTCTGCATGGAAAAAGTTACTTCTTATGCCGCGTACACACGGGCGGACTGTATGGCCTACTTAGTCCGCCGAAACACATTTCAGCAGACAGTCCGCTCGTGTGTGGGCTTCAGCGGACTTTTTCAGCGTGCAGTATGGCGGACTAAGTATTTCGGAATGTTCGAATTACTGTCCGTCGTACTCGCATTTCGGCGGACAATCGGCCCGTGTGTATGCCAGTCCGCCGTACTTTTGAAATGAGCGGACTTTTCCCGCCCGGAGAAAAGTCTGCTCATTTCGAGCGCGTCTCCAGGTAGGCGTGGCCCGCGAAGGAGACGTCGCTGGCCCCGCCGCCTGGTATGGACTTAAAGGGGAACCCCAACGCCGAAAAAAATCGGTGTGGGGGTCCCCCCCAAGTCCACAACAGACCCTTGTCCGAGCATGCTACCCGGCCGGCCAGGAAAGGGGGGCGAGCGAGCGCCCCCCCTCCTGAGCCGTACCAGGCCGCGTGCCCTCAACATGGGGGGGTGCCTTGGGGAAGGGGGGGCCGCGCGGCCCCCCCACCCCAAAGCACCTTGTCCCCATGTTGATGAGGACAAGGGCCTCTTCCTGACAACCCTGGCCGTTGGTTGTCGGGGTCTGCGGGCGGGGGGCTTATCGGAATCCGGGAGCCCCCTTTAATAAGGGGGCCCCCGGATACCGGCCCCCCACCCTATGTGAATGAGTATGGGGTACAATGTACCCCTACCCATTCACCTGTAAAATAAAAGTACCAAAAAAAAACACAACACACGAGGGGGTCTTCCGTCTTCGGGGGGTCTTCTCGCCGGACTCGCCGGACTCCTCCGCTATCTTCTTGTAGCTCTTTTGCTAGCGGAGGAGTCCAGCTTTCTTCCTCGCCGCCGGCCTCTTCTCCCGACTTCGGGGGTCTTGTCCCCCTCTTCGGTTCTTCTGCCAGAAGAACAGAAAACCGGGCCACCGCCTGTAAAAGAGCTATAAGAAGGCGCGGTGGCCCGGCAGAAGAACCGCAGAGGGGGGACAAGACTCCCGAAGTCGGGAGAAGAGGCCGGCGGCGAGGAAGAAAGCCGGACTCCTCCGCTAGCAAAAGAGCTACAAGAAGATAGCGGAGGAGTCCGGCGAGAAGACCCCCGAAGACGGAAGACCCCCGGAGCTGTGCAATAAACTATTTTATCTCGTGTGTTGTGTTTTTTTGGTACTTTTATTTTACAGGTGAATGGGTAGGGGTACATTGTACCCCATACTCATTCACATAGGGTGGGGGGCCGGTATCCGGGGGGCTCCCGGATTCCAATAAGCCCCCCGCCCGCAGACCCGGACAACCAACGGCGCTCGCTCGCCCCCCTTTCCTGGCCGGCCGGGTAGCGTGCTCGGACAAGGGTCTGTTGTGGACTTGGGGGGGACCCCCACGCCGATTTTTTTTGGCGTTGGGGTTCCCCTTTAAGTCCATACCAGGCGGCGGGGTCAGCGACGTCTCCTTCGCGGGCCCCGCCTACCTGGAGACGCGCTCGAAATGAGCGGACTTTCCTCCGCGTGTGTGGGCGAGTCCGTTCATTTCAAAAGTAGGGCGGATAGTATGGCGGACTTAGTACGCCGTATTAGTCCGCTCAAAAAGTGGTGTGTGTGGTCAAGTCCGTTCATTCGAAAGTACGACGGACTGTCCGTCGGATTGTCTGACGGACTAAGTTGGCCAGACAGTCCACCCGTGTGTACGCGGCTTTACAGTTACTGGGAGAGTCAACCTAGCTAAAATGATATGGGCTCCACAACTCATATATATTACACAACTCCCCTATGTGGATAATACATAAGTGGTTCACTCAGACGCACAATTTAGAGACTTAATTTGGGGTAACAAACCTGCGCAAATTAGCCTAAACTCATTACAACTAGCGAAAGATCGAGGCATGGCGGTGCCACATGCCAGATATTTCATAGCATCTCAGATACAACATCATCTAGGTAATTGGGGGAGTGTAGACATATCAGACCCGATTAGATCACTGTTGATACCCAACGGATCCAGTCTGTCAGCCTTTGCCTATTTAGAAGCAGGATTCACGAACTTGCCAAATACTCTCCCCACAATTAAATATATTAGTTGCTGAACAAACTACCTTGCCGAATGGTCAAATATATAGACCCAGATTTTCCTCAAATTGTCAGTCTATAGGAATTGTGTATTACATGAGATGTGACTGCGGTATGTTCTACGTTGGTAAGATCAAACATCCATTCGTCCATCGTATCCATGATCATGTCTCTTAACAAAAAAAATAATAATAATTTACGATGGAGACTGCTGTTGGTTGCCATTCAGGTCTTTACCATAAAACTTCAATACATCCAAGATGAAATTTTTTTGCCTTAGAATATATGCCACAACATGAAGGGGAGCACTCTTGCACTCTCGGGCCAGTCACAAAATTTCTCAATCAGACAATGGACAAACATTTTTCTAATGGGGCCAATTGCTAATTTATAAATACTCTAATCCTCTGATACAGACTTTTTGCAAAAAGATGACATGCAGGGATGTATCAGCACACTAAAATGGTGCCGCCTGAGAGGACATATGACCACCCTTCCAAAATGACAAGTGGACCCCATGGTCACAGACCTGAAAGACAGCCAGGAGATCAAAACAATTGAATATTTAAAGGAGGTCAAATAAAATAAAGTTACAAGCAGAACAACCTAAAAGTTACAAAATTTGTTGTTAAATGAGTGATCATCCAAAGTGAGAACCACCATGCATGATATACATTGAAACGTGACATTATGGCTTTTAATTGTAGGAGCAAAATCTTAATGAAATGACTTAAAACTAATGGCTAAATTAAGCCCAGGATGCCTGGTAGCTGATAAATTATATATCTATTTTGTCTTGCATTGCAGTAGGGGTTTGTCAATATTCCCACTTTTTTCATACTTGCATAGTTATTAAGGTTGAACAAAGGCACCAGTCCATCCAGTTCAACCTGAGTGGGTGTGCGTGTCTACAATTGTCCCAATCCCTGTACATTGTGTCTCATTAAGATTTATTATTTAAGGTACCCATATAGCGCCGTCAATTTATGCAGCGCTTCCGCACATACATCGCACACTCACATCGGTCCCTACCCTCAAGGAGTCAACAATCCAAGTTCCCCAACTTGCATTCATATACTAGGGCCAATTTTGGACAGAAGCCAATTAACCTACCAGCATGTCTTTGGGGTGTGGGAGGAAACTGGAGGAAACCCACGCAGGCACAGGGAGAACATGCAAACTCCAGGCAGGTAGTGCCGTGGTTGGGATTAGAACCAGCAACCCTTTTTACTGCTAGGTGAAAGTGCTAACCACTACCCCACTGTGCCGCCTGTCTTTTTGGACGTTTGTCCGTTTTGGCAGCATCCCGCTCTTTCAAATTATTAACATGCTCATCATGACTTGACCTTTCAGCAAGAAACTCCAGCACCTCCTGTTGAGTATTATCTGTCAGCCACAGTTTTGCCTTGGCCAATACATCAGAAGAGAAAGCATGATTCTTGTATCAAGGATCCAAAAGACATGCTAGCACAACATTTTTAATCTTACTTCTCAAAGCATTTGGCGAGGCTGTCCCTCATGATCTGCCTGAATGTTTTAATTCCACGTGTGTGGAGTCCTTTATTCTCTTGAAGCATCTTCAGAAAGTTCACACATGGGATGACGGATGACACAGATGAGTCATAATGACTCACCTCTAGTGTCACTTCCTCTATGGGGAGGAGGGTCTCAATGACATTGTAACCAATGTCCCACCGATCAGCAGTAGGACAAGAATATCCTCCATGTTCACCTACATAGATGCTAAGAGTTCACTTCTGGTCCAGCATGTGAAATGTTGAGTTCCATTGTGTTGAAACTGCCTGAATCAAAATTGTTTTTGGGTAGGCCAAGGTCTTCCTGAATACATCTCAGTCGCTGTTTGGCAAGGATTGAATGGTGGAAATGGCCTGTGCACCTCTTCAGCATGCCAATTATATCAAAGCTCTCTGGCTTGACAGACCATCATTTATGAGTGGCAGGGCGTGTGCCATGCAACCGAGGTCTGACACTTCAGCAAGCCTCATTGCTTTCACCATGTTTGATCCGCTGTCTCGAAGCGCAAGCCTTACTCCTTTTATTCCACAATCTTAAAACATGCCTAGAAATGTTTCTTTAATGTGTGGGTTCCTTGCATCACTTTTGTATTTAACACCAATTGCCTTTTTGTCCATCCGCTTTTAATGAATGGCATGTAAGGCTCATTAATGACTCTTTTGGTCCTGACCAGCTGTCAATCATGAATGAGTGTGAGTTGCCAGCATTCTCTGGTTGCAGCATAGGCTATACTTTCTGAACTACCTTTTGGCAAGTTTTACCAACATGTCGGTTCTGTATCACCATTCACTCTTCAGTCTCTACCTTGGCACAACTAAGGACATTAACTGCTTAAATCCAATCATACACCACTGTAAATAGCTGGTTATCAGTAACCATCTTTGATTGCTCTGTCCAGGAGTTTGGATCTTTAGCCACTTATCTTTCATCTGAAACATATCTTTCATTGTAGCCTGGGATAGTGGTATTTCACTTTGATTTTGTTTTCTCTGAGCTGCATTATATAATTCAACACGATGAACTCTTATATTGGCTCCAAGATATGATGTATTTTTGGTTTTTGCAGTTGTAGATCCCATGCCAACATTGTTTGAGCATGTGTTGCACACTGCTACTTTTCCTGGGGATGGTTGAGATGAGAAAGTCCCAGACCATACTTTTTCTCTCTGCATTGAAATTTCAGAGCATTTACAGATAAGGTAAAACTGGCTGGCATGTGGCACCCTGCTCCCTTCTGTGTGGGTGAGTGGCCTGGCTCCCAGATGTGGGTGGGTGGCTGCTGGCTGGCACCCTGCTGTGGGTGGCTGGTGTGTGCTCCCTGGTCCAGTTCCACTGTTCCGTGACATGCACTGTCCAATGCAGGGGAGGCAGCAGCCCTTGCCCTATCCTGGTAGAATTAGCCAGAACTTAGTCTCAGAAAGTTTGCAGGCCCAGTGCACTGTGCAACATATGTAATAATGCCGCTTGAGTGTGCTGCGCGCTTCTACACAATGGGCCTGCAGTGCACTGCAAAATTTTTGAGTTCTGGCTTCTTCTACCCAGGCCCATGACATAGGCCCCAAAAACATGATTGCTGTGGCAGGTGGAGAACAATTTTTTTTTTATTACTGGGTTTAGTAACTCTTTAAAAACTCACGAATACTGGCCATAATCTGCCGCTCCCCATAATCTGTCGACCCCTAGTTAACTGTACTGAGAGCATGCTCACAGCAGTGTTGGTGTCTACCAATTCATTTTTTGTAGTTAGGAGCTTCTGATCATGTGACCGTTGTGACAGCCGATCAGATCAGTCACATGACCAGAAAGCCTTCCTCCGGACATTTAGGTTCTTTATATATGGTTGGAGGTGGCAGCAAGGGGTTAAATTATTAGGGGATGAGGTAGAGCTTCTGACAGCATTAATTCCCTGCATGCTGCTGAGCGCATTTTGTTTGCAATCCAAGCCCCCATAATTCATTTGATCTCAGTTGCCACATTAGGATCGTACAGGGTAATCTCAAATATGCGATCATCAATGCATTACAATTAAGAATTAACTTCAGTGTAATGTTTACAGCAGACATTTACAGCTCATGTGCGGCTGCCCAACCAGTCCCTGCTCTCTGAGTGAGGAGTGACAGACAGCCTTAACCATCTAGGAATGCAGCAAAAGGGAAAAGAATTAAACACTGGTAGGGAAAAAGGTGGGTGGCAGATGGAGAACTCTGAAGGAGAGCATAGAGAGATGATACATTAATCATGAAGATAGAAAAGCCTCCTGGTCTGCAGGCTGAAAGCAGAAGATGCTGGCCTGCAAAGGAGACCTACTCGAGGAGCAAACATTGAGCAGCAGAGCAGACAAGTGAGCATGCCCCAACACCCAGACAGCCAAAATGCTGTATGGGTTCAAGCAGCCCCCGATACTTAAAGAAAAACAGGAAAGGCTTCTCTTTTTTAATTATAGGAAGGCCTGGAGGCAATTGCATAACATTCATAACAGAAAAAAACTGCATTGGTTAATTTTCATTTACCTGTTCCTTCTGCTTGTTAGCTGCTGTAACCTTAATTTGTTTAGTGGGAATATGACCCAATTCCATGTCCTCTTCATTATCAACATCTTGCTGTGAAGACATCTAAAAGACATAGAATTATGAAACACACACACAAACCAGGCCTTAATCCCTTATCAATTTAGCAAATGTAAATGAATATCCACCTGGCCAATTGCCCATGTCAGGGGGAAAAAATACTTACCCGTATACATGGTTACATAGTTAGTCTGGTTGGAAAAAAAAAAAAAAAAGACACAAGTTCATCAAGTTCAAATAAATGGGAAGAAGGGAAAAATATATTACACATACATACATACATACATATATACAAATCATATATACCCAATCCTATACCCTCAGTTGATCCAGAGGAAGAACAACAAAATCCAACAAAGCAGGATCTATTCTGCTCCAGCAGGGGAAACAAATTCCTTCCAGATACCCAAAGGGGCAAATTAGATATTCCCTGGATCAACTTTTACTACCCTTTGGATGCACCCCTGTAACCAGTTTTCGTTCCAAGAACAAATCTTATGGTCTATGCCTGCAGACCTCAGGTTAAGAAACTGTATTGAATGCTTATGCAAAATCCAGATACGCCACATTCACAGGCCTCCCTCTATCTAGATGGCAGCTCACTTCCTTGTAGACTATTAACAGGTCTGGGGAAAAAAATGACCCTTCGTAAACCCATGCCGATTACCACTGATAACACTTTCTTCACATTCTTGGATAAAGTCCCTTATCCCATCCAAAAATGTACCTACTCTAGATGTTATGCTGACTGGCCTATAGTGCCTTTAAATATTGGTACCACATTGGCTTTTCTCCAATCAGCTGATACAATTCCTGTCAGTATGCGTTCCGCAAAGATTAGGAACAATGGTCTAGCTATAGCCCGAGTTATTTGAGGACTCTCGGGTGTAAGCCATCTGGTCCTGGTGATTTATTTTTGTTAAGCTCATCCAGTCTTTCCTTGATTCCAGCCTCTGTTAGCCACGAGGGTACATACTGTGATGTGCTAACAAATACTAGGTAGTATAAAGCTCAAGGTAGCAGTAGTAAGGCTTCGCCTCCCTTGCACATACAGAGTGCTCTAGGTGTAGAACACATGCAAACGACAAAGTCCAGACAGCCGCACTCCAAAGAAATACCATTATTTGATACAAGACCATGCATACATAGACAATGGAATAAAAAAAACCGCCAACACATTTCATCCCCCTTACTGGTGCTTAGTCATAGCTGAAATAACAGGTTAAAAACACACATACACAAATGTAGATTTAACTATTGTATCATCATTCACCCCATCATGTGTAGCCAATGGAACACTCACAGGAGGTAATAGGGACAGCTGAAGCAATTGAATGAACTCAAAGGATCAGCCAAAAGCTTCTGTAACCCTGTGCATTATAAAAACAAACACTGTCAGTACAACTGTGCAAAAATATTTGAAATATAAGTTAAAATATATATAAAAAGGACATATAAAGAATAGATACATACACAGAGTGTTCCAGGGATGGATAGGAGAAAAACAATTGATATGGAGATAAAAATATATTTTATATATATATATATATATATATATATATATATATATATATATATATATATATATATATATAGCTTCATTCAGCACAAAAATATAAAAGAAAGTCCGCTTATCTTCAGCACACACAGAAAAAAAAAAAAAACTCGAAGAAAAGGCACTGTTTGTTTAAAAAGTCCTTGTTGAATCTCTAGCAGCTCCAAACAGGTACACAGCTCATCGAGACAGGTGTAATCACCTACTCCTCCTCACCACCGCCACCTCTTCTGTCTTATGAGCCGTTTCCTGGAGGCCTTTAACCCCCTGTGTGCTGAATCCCTGTGGTCAGGGGTGGAGGCTCTTTTCCACCTGAATATCACTTCAAAGCCTGCCAAACTCCGGGTCCCAAATAACTCTATTAAGATAGAGAGGACTGCGAGTCAGTGCTTCCCGACTGACTCTACTCCCAGAATTTCTCACTGATTCTGGGCGACTCCCTGAACACTACCGAACCTCCCTTAAAAGGACTACAACACACACATATACATATATATATATATATATATATATAAATATATATATATATATATATATATATATATATATATATATATATATATATATATATATATATACACACACACACATATCCAGGATAAGTCTGACAAGGTATACAAAATAAAAAAAATAAAAGACCTGAAACAAAAACAAAGAACCAACAAGAAACCCAAAGCAAAAGATGTTCACTCAGAGAACAGGACCATTACAATATATTTATATTTGTAGTCAGAGTCTTCACTTAGAAATGCGAAAGCCCTAACTACCAAGACATCAGGTATGCCTTGGCCTAGCTGGTCAGTATGAGGGCAAAAAAAACATGAAAGTAGGTGTGATATGAATGCTTTAGTCAAAGGGCAGGTAACAATACATCTAGAAAAGTAGTGAATGCCAGGATGACTATAGTATAGGTTTCTGGTATGAATCTGCTATTACAGGAGGAACTCTAGCACCCAATGTACTTGATATAAGAAGGGGCCCCTTGTTTGGAACCTGCGAAAGCTGCCCTGATCCTACACAAATGTCCAATAAAAAGATTTGGATTTTTACAAGTAAACCAAACAGGAGACTGAACTTGCTTGCAGTGAGAGGATGCGTGGGAAAAGGGCGCAAGAGCTGTTCAGAGGAGCCACTGCAAAATGATTGCAGAGAAGATATAACACTTCAAATTAGACACCAGTTACTGTAGTTCTGTGAATCTGACTATTTTTGTTACTGGGAAGTTTTAGGCATGAGCAGCAAAAATGGACGGACTGTCATGGGTTTTTAGGGTGCCTGAAATGCTGGAAGCCTGATAGATATACATGATAGAGTATTTGAAGAACAATGATGGGACAGTTTCCAGCAACAGACACAATCGCTGTATTTGCAAATAAAACTGAAGAAAGACACCGCGACATCAGGAAAAGTGGAATGTTTAAATTGAGATATAGTGTTTGTAAATGAGGTCAGCACCATCAATCACAATTTGATAAAAAGATATATATTCATTAACAATGTCTAAAAACACATCCATAGTACACACTTAAGACCGTAGATGGATACTTTAAAATCAGATGCGTCAGATTGCAGGATTAGCCAACATGTTTCACAGAAAGCTTCATCAGGGCTCTGCATTGAACAATGATATTAATCTACGTTGCATAAGATATAAATAATTAGTACAGCATCAATATACATTTTGTGCATACATTAAAGTGGTTGTAAACCCTTACAACCAACTTTGACCTACAGGTAAGCCTATATTAAGGCTTACCTGTAGGTCCAAGAAATATCTCCTAAACCTACACTGTTTAGGAGATATTTTCCGAAAGACAGGCATCACCGTAGACAGCGGTGCACTGAGCGTGCCGCAGTTAGCGGCGATATGCCACGAGTGGCGGCTCCTTTTGCGCATGCGTGGGAGTGACATCATTGCGGCTCCGACAAATGACAGTGCCAGAGCAGCAAAACCCACCAAGAAAATGGAGGCTCCGGACTACAGGGGACAGTGGTGACTTCGCTGGCTCCTGTGTCAGGTAAGTGACACATAATGGACTACTATGCGATGCATAGTAGTCCATTATGCTTCACCTTTGCAGGGAATCAAAGAGGAAGTAAACCCAGTGGGAAAGTTGGATCGTGCCACTATTGGATCCCAGCCAAGGGTAGTCTAAAGCAGGGATCTGCAATTAGCGGACCTCCAGCTGTTGCAAAACTACAAATCCCATCATGCCTCTGCCTTTGGGTGTCATGCTTGTGGCTGTCAGAGTCTTGCTATGCCTCATGGGATTTGTAGTTCTGCAACAGCTGGAGGTCCGCTAATTGCATATCCCTGGTCTAAAGGGTTAAATTACAAACATGATGCTCAACATAAGAATAATATAAAGGAGCATGGACTCCCTATCAGTAAATTGCAATATAATGCCGGGGAGCGCAATATGAGGCTGAACACAGCCTGTTATCAAGCAGGATGTACAAACATAAGAGCGGTCAGTTATATTGGGGAGAACGAATTAGGGGCACCCGTGACATCTTCATATCAGGGTAACATAACCCTACTAAGTAGGAACGAAATTTCCACAGAGATCCAGAAAAACTACGTAGAGAGGGGACCATATATTTTCAGTAAAAAAGCTAATCCCGGTTGTCTCAGTCACACCATCGGTTCCCCCCTCCCCCATACAGTAATTCATCTCTGCAGCTGCAGCCCCCCACCATATCCAACAGAAAAAAAATGCCCAGAATATTAATTCTTACCTAGTAGAGCGTGAAAGCATACTTCAAAAAGGATCACCCTGGTAGGAACACATAAGCGCCAGTGTGTGAAGTACCGCACACCAGACAGATGCGCGTGTCAGCAGAACACCGGCACCGCCATCTTAAGTGTCCACGTTCCCACTGGAAGTGATGGGTCAATACTGACCCCTGACATCCCATCCGGTCCTGGCGTCCCTGGAGACGCACATGCGCACCAGCAACATCTAATGCCCGTGGTGAACCGGCGCCATCTCTCGCATGCTGACAGCGCAGGGAGGATGGGAGGAAGGAGAAGAAAAACATCCCTCCCCACCGCCAAAGACAAACATCCCCACTCATATCCACAGCCCCAAAGTGTACCAAAGACCGGCAGTTAGGGAGAGTGGAACGCAGTACTCGTCCATGCAAGATGACAAAAAAAGAAGTATAAAAAAAAAGAGCAGCAATGAAGAAAAACAATAGGAACAAACTGTAATCATGTCATTGGTTTACCTATATTGAAGAAGTACAGTAAGCCTGTCAATAATGTAAAAAATGATCATGTGAGCATGTGGCAATATGCCTTACATACAAACATGATCAGCACCAAAGGCATTCATCCATAGATAGAGCTAGTTAACAAAAAATATAGATTACTAATAAAACCGCAAAATATAAATGACCAGCAAATAATGCTCTAAAAAAAAAAGGTTTAAATGATAATGCTGTATTTAGGCCTGGTGGGTAAGTGGCGCTCAGGTCAAAAAAAAAAAGTCTCTTCTCTTTGAAAAATCCTCCTATTAAAGTCCCCTCCCCTTTCAGGTTCAGGGATGACTTCTAGGGCAAAAAAACTAAGTATATGAGGATGAGGTTGTCTGTAGCTGCCATGTCCTTCCCCCCCCCCCCCCCCCCCGCCACAATCCTTTAGGCCAAAATCAAGACGATTTCCTTTCCTTAAGGCTGCTTTCACACTGGGGCGGTATTCAGGCGTTACAGCGCTAAAAATAGCGCCTGTGTAGCGCCTGAAAAAAAACAGCCCCTTTCCCTCCAGTGTGAAAGCCGGAGGGCTTTCACACTGGAGCGATGCGCTGGCAGGACGGTGAAAAAAGTCCTGCTAGCCGCATCTTTGGAGCGGTGAAGCGCCGCTAAAAATAGCGGCGCTTTACCGCCGACGCCGCTCCCGCCCCAGTGTGAAAGCAGCCTTACACTAATATTTGGGCTTTCATTCAACAAGCCTGCAAGGCTATTGAAAATTCTACGTTTGCTCCAACAGTCTTTCAATTTAAATTTACAGCAAAAAAAGGCAGTGAGGTCCCTCCAGTCGAACGCCAATTTAATAACCAAGACCGCTGATAAGGGCGGAAATTTCGTTATTATGGACATTTCTCAATATACCACTATGTGCAAAAACATTTTGAGGAATCGGGACTGGTATCGACCAATTTCTAAAACGTAAATTTTTGTGTGAAGCATCGTTCAATTATTCTCAGAGCCTACCAACAAGGCATTATCGACCAGAATACCTGGAGTTTTTTTTGAATATCAAGGATCCAAAAATCCCCACGTTTTATGCTCTACCAAAAATACTCTCAAAAAGTCTTTAACTGAAACTCCAGGACGTCCAATAATCTCTGGCTGTTCCTGCCTTACCGAAAATGCAAGCTCTTTGATTGATAGCCATCTTCACCCTCATGTGACATCATTGTTTTCTTATATAAAGGATATCCTAGATCTACTGAGAACAATTGAGGGTCTCTCACTGTCTCCTAATTCCTGGCTGGTAGCCATTGACATAGAAAGTCTGTACAACGCGATTCCCCATGATAAGGGCAATGCCGTTGTGCGGACTCACTTGAAAGAAAGGGGGCCCTCCTCCTCCAACTACAGTATCTATGTTCTTGAATTATTGGACTATATTAAAAAAAAACAATGTATTTAAATGTGACTCCGCCCACTACCTCCAGGTATAGGGGGTTGTGACAGGAATCAAATGTGCCCCATCGTACGCCAACCTGTACAGGGGGGGGGGGAGTTGTCTTCTCAAGAGAATCCTGTCCACCTCTTGGACAGGATCTTCTCTTGGTATCGAGACATCGATGATATCTTTATTTTTTGGTCAGGTACGGAACATGAACTGAATCAATTTTTGAGTTTGATCTCAGTTAACTTTAATCTCAAATTCACTATGCAGTATAGTCAAACACATATTAATTTTCTTGATTTGGTTATCTCTATCAACGCAGAGAGAAAAATGGATTCTTCTTTGTTCAGAAAGCCCTCCGTGGGCAATACTAACCTACATGCCAAAAGCTCTCATCCTGCTTCACTCCTGAGAAGTATACCTTATAGTCAATATTAACGACTTAAACGTAACTGTAGTAGGGACTCAGATTTTCAAGTTGCTGCTAAAGATTTTTATTGTAGATTAAAGGCCAGTGGTTACAGCCATGCTTGCCTTAAAAAGGCGTATAATTGAGTTAAGGTCAAGGACAGAAGTTCTTTGATTTTTTTCTTCGAAACATCCTAGTAAGTGTGATACAGTTAAGAGCTATAACTCGTTACTTAAATCAACACAATGAATTTAGAAAAATTTTAAACAGATTTTGGCATCTCTTGTTGGTTGATCCAATTGTAAGTAAATACATTAAAGAGTTTCCTGAAATTACGTATAGACGGGTTCCCTCTTTAAAGATCGTTTTGTTCATAACCATTCTGATAGTACAAACCAAGCTCAAAAACCAGCGAGTATGGGTATTTGCCCTTGTGGACATTGTGATGTTTGCCAATATGTGGACTTTAAATCAAAATTGAAATTGCCAAATGGTAACTGGCACTTTATAGAGTCTCGAGTCACCTGCCAGACACTGGGGGTCGTCTATTTGGTACAGTGTTTGTGCGGTGGCTTTTATGTTGGGAAGACCAAGAGACCTTTCTTTAAGAGGATTAGAGATCATATAAAACCTATTAAGAATAAAAAGATGGACACTGCAATAGGTAGACATGTTGGCCTATACCATGCGTTTAATCCCAATTTTATCAATTTTTTGGCACTGGAACATGTCCCTCTGGACTCAAGGGGTGGCTGTGTTGATACTGCTCCACCTTGACACTGCTCCAACTTGAGCCCCGTTGGATTTTGGATTTGAAGGCTACGGCCTTTCCAGGATTTAATTAAAGTTTGAGCTTTAAGCCTTTCTTGTGATTGTTTATCCATGTAATTGACTATGTTCTCTTGTGTCCTGTCCCCTCTCTCTACTTACTCCCACGCTGGGGCCCCTACTTTTTCTCCCCCCCCCCGTTCCCTTTTTTTTTTTCTTCATTATTCATTTTTCTATATATATATGCAAATTTATGTTTAATTGTTTGGTTACTATTTTGCTTATATTATATTTACATTGTATTAATTATTTGTATTGTTTGAAAGCGCATGATTTCTCCAGCACCATTGAGGCTACTATTAAGAGGTCCACAGTTGTCTTGCTTGTATTTACAACATGTCGGCTCCTCTGGCCCCTTTCTCTTATGCCTCTTTGGGGGCCTATCCCATTTGCCCCAACTTTTTTTTCCTCTGGACCTGTGTGCCAATAGAAGAGGTTATACAGAGACCCAGGGCACTTGGGTGATTTTCACCCAATTGCCTGCTTTGGTACCATGCGTTGTCCCTATTAGGACCTGTATGGATATTTCTCCTTACTGCAATCGAACACCTTGTCCTGTTTACATCTCGACTTGTGCCCGTTGAGTCCCCAAAGCCCTGTCAGGCTGCATTCCGGATTGCAATGTTTTTATTGCCATCCGGACTTTAGCCCCTCCCTCTGCCGCGGTGCCTTGTGGGCATTGTAATCTTAGGGGCGCCTCGATCCTCGGGGCATGCGCATTGACGCCCTTATGTTCGCATTGAGCCGGTGACATCAGACGCCGGCTCGATGGAGAGAAATTTAAATGCCGGCCAACTTTTGCTATCCCCAACGGACACCGCTGGAGGGTATGCACTTTTTTCTGCACTGCACACCCATCGGTAAGCTTTTGTTTCTCTCCCTGTTAATCAAGGCATGGTTGTTTTTTCTTCTTTAGGAAGACTGTTTCTTTCTCGATTGTCCATTTTACCTGCCTCTGCTTATCAGTAAGCTCCATTTAACATGAGACATGGAACTTCTAGTTGACCATTATGGCTTTTCTGTCTTTGTCTCTATATATTTACTCAAGATTAGTACCCATTTTCTTTTTATCTCGATTAATCATCGGTACCCTTTAATACGCCCTTTTATTCATGTCTTGACAATTTATACCTGAAGTATTTTCTTTTATAATTTAACATATATGTACACTCTATACTATTCTGTCTGTATTTACTATTCAAATTTATTTGATGAGATGCTTAATGCATCCCTTTTCTCTCTGCTGGTTTTACTTCCAGTAGAACTTGATTTTACAATACACTTTATAGGACATCTCTATAGAATATAGATAATACCCCATATTTTCTTCTGTTTTAGCTTGGCTTTTTCTGCCCCTTGGGCGTACAGGTTTGGGGGTATTGGTAGGCTGGTGTATTTCCATCAGGCAGAGGTTCTCATTAGCTGGTATTTGGTAGGAGCGTAAGCATTGCCGTTTTGCTGCGTGTCATTTGATGTCGTCCCATAGTCATAAATAGTTCATTACTCTATTTCTGTATTTTTTATTTGTTTATTTTTCTATTGTGCGTTTTATGATAGCTTGCACATCCCCTGAGGAAGCGCATCAGTGAAACATGTCAGGATAGTGTGCATGGAATTTCTCCATTACATTCATTTCTGACCTCGAATGCCACTATTTACGTAAAACCTCTGCACTTTATGTGAGAATCGCTTTTAATCTTGATTTCAATAAATGGGATTTTTGTACTCACAGTAAAATCCTTTTCTCTGTAATTCAACAACTGACACAGCTCCTCTCTTGAACTAAATGGGTTTGTTTGCCTACCACTAGGAGAAACTAGTAACACAATACATAGAATTGTCAGTAACGCCCAGGGGGGCAGACCCTGTGCTAACAACTCTCCCTGCTGCCCCAGCAGCTTCAGTAAGTCAACAAGCAGTACAACGTAGAGAAAAGGAGGGGTGGGTGCTGTGTCGGTCGGTGAATTACAGACAAAAGGATTTTACGGCGAGTACAAAAATCCTATTTTCTCTTATATTCACTGACCGACACAGCTCCTCTCTGTAACTCAACGGGACATCCCCAAGCAGTGCCAAGCGAAGGGGGGGAAAAAAACAGCATAAAAACTTCATCCACCATGGCAAGTGGGAACTAGTGAAACTTAACTCACAAAAAAACAGCAGTGTGTGGAAAACCTCTACCATATAACCGGGTATCTTCAACAGGAGTGATCCCCAAAACCGGAACATTGTGGAAGTAATGCAACAGTGCATTAACAGAACAGTACTGCTTTTTTATCGAAAAAACAGGAAAAAAAAAATCAATTGCAACTACACGGCATCAGCCGATACGTTTACCAAATTCTACAAGGTAGACGTCAGTGTATGGACAGACGACCAGGTCGACGCCTTGCACACCTGAGCGACAGACGCTTTGCGTCGGAAGGCCCAAGACGTTCCGATTGCTCTTGTGAGAGTGGGTGGTGACTGGAAAGGGGGGCACATGCCCCTTCAAGGCATAGGCTTGGACTACAATCTGTCTGATCCACCTGGAAATGGTGGTTGACAAGACCGCCATACCCTTCTTTGGACCAGCCACCGAAACAAAAAAGTGAGTCTGACTTCCGAAAAGGGAGCCGTGACAGACAAGTACACCTTCAGAGACCTAACCACATCAAGAGCGTGAAGGGCCACCTCCTTGGAGTGCTTCGACTTAGGACACAACGATGGCAATACAATGTCCTCATTGATATAAAAATCCGATACTACCTTAGGTAGAAAAGACGGTTGAGGACGCAACACCACCTTATCCCTGTGGATGATCAGATAAGGCGACTTGCATGACAAGGCCACCAATTCCAAAACCCTCCTGGCCGATGTGATGACCACTAGAAAGACCACTTTCTGGTTAAGAGTCAACAGGGGAATCTCCCTGATGTTTTAAAACGCCGTTTTTCGAAGCGCCAGGTTCAAATCCCATGGGGGTAACGACGGACGCACCGGAGGGACTACATGTCATACCGCCTGAACAAAGGTACTCACTAATGAGTGACACGCCAGGGGTCGCTGAAAAAAAAGACAGCCAAGGCTAAAATTTTCCCCTTAATGGAGCTTAACACCAACTTCTGGTCTACTCCTTGCTGAAGAAACAGCAGGATACTGGATATAGAAAAGGAACGTGGATGCCATCCTTTCTCCTCACACATGGAGATATAGGCCTTCCAGGTACAATGGTATATCTTCCGTGAAGAAGATTTGAGCCCTCAACATAGTTGGAATCACAGAATCCGACAGACCCCGGTTCCTCAGCACCTGGCTCTCAATAGCCATGCCGTTAAAGCCAGCGATAGTAAAGCAGGGTAAAAGATTGGACCTTGAGATAGGAGATCCTCTCGCAGCGGCAGTCGCCAGGGAGCGTCTGCCACCAGGTCTGCGTACCATGGCCGCTGAGGCCAATCTGGGGCAACCAGGATTACTGGAATCCTCTTGGCTTCAACTCTGCGAAGCAGACGTGGCAACAGTTTTAGAGGAGGAAAGGCGTAGATCAGAGGGTACTGATCCCACGGAGCCACCAGCGCGTCTGACACATCTGCCCATGGATCTCTTGTCTTGGACACGAATCTTGGCACCTTCCGATTGAGACGGAGGCCAATAGATGCACATCTGGCGTGCCCCACTTCAGGCACAGCAGCCTGAATATCTACCGATGCAATGCCCATTCTCCTGGGTCCAGCCTCAGTCGCCTCAGATAGTCCGCCTGCCAATTTTCCACCCCCGGGATGTAAATGGCCGACAGGGCCGGTATGGGTTGCTCTGCCTACCGACGTATGTGACCTCCCGAGCAGCAGCTGAGCTCCTTGTTCCCCCTGGGTGATTTATGTATGCCACAGCTGCGGCGTTGTCCGACTATATCCTGATCGGACGGCCTTGAAGACTCAATGACCATGTGTGGAGGCACAGCCTGATCGCTCTCAATTCAAGTAGATTGATCGCAACCTGGATTCTGCCGTCGACCAGAGGCCTTGAGCCAACTGAATCTCCATCACACCACCCCAGCCGGATAGGCTGGCGTCCGTTGTGATCATCATCCATCAGAGAGGTAGGAATGACTTTCCTAACCGAATCACCAGGGATCTCAGCCACCATAGCAGGGAGTCTGACGGACTGGTTCATGTGGATCGAGCGATTCAGGGACAACAGAGATTTGTCCCATTTCGACAAAATCTCTTTCTGCAAGACCCTGGTGTGGAACTGGGCATATGGCACGGCCTCGAAGGTGGCCACAATGAGTCCCAGGACTCGCATGCAAAAGCTAAGTGAGCGACCGCTCGCGATTCCACGGTAGTTTTATCGCGGCTCTGAGGGTCTGCACCTTGTCTGAAGGGAGAAAGACTCTCGCTTCCTTGGAGTCCAGCAACAAGCCTAGGTACTCCAGACGCTGGGTCAGTACCACCACCAACATCTTTAGGTTCAACAGCCACCCAAATTCTTGCAAAGTCTGCATGGAGATCTCAACATCCTCCTCCAACAATGCCAAAACTGAAGCCAATACCTTGGTAAAGACTTGGGGGGCTGATGCCAGGCCAAATGGAAGAGCCACAAACTGATAGTGGGCTTCCCCAACTGCAAAACGCAGAAACTTTTGATGCCGCAGACATATGGGTATGTGCAGGTATGCATCTTGGATGTCCAAGGACGCCAGGGAGTCCCCTTGATGGAGTGCAGCGACTACTGAGCGAAACGATTCCATTCTGAACCTCTGCACTTTTACAAAGTTGTATATTGTGGGAAGCTGTGCTAAATGTGTACACAAAAGGTTTTTGTGTAAACCCCAAAAAAAAATCCTAAACCCAGCACTTCAAATGGATGAAAGTAATTTAAATAAGTAGATGAAGTGTATGAAAAAATCAATTCATCATATGAATAAATAATCATAAAAATATATAAAGTGATCATACAACACCAATCACAACTAATTAATATGTGAAAAGAAAACCACAGAATGTGCCAACATAATATCACACATAAGTGAATATATATAAAAAAAAAAAAAAAAAAAAATATATATATATATATATATATAGAGATAGATAGATAGATAGATAGATAGATGTTCAAATGCCTCACTGAATAAATAAAAAATATATTTACAAAAATACATTTCATGCGGTGTATATAAAGCAAGAAAAATACAAAATAGTCCACACAAGTCCCAAGAGGTTTTTCTTTTTCAGTTGATCCAATGTGCAATGGAAAGTGACACCAATAAGAAATCATGTTACAAGGATTCCACTGAAGCACCTCCACCAATGGATAATATGAGCCGCTTAACAGAGCATAAGATCTCAGTGTTAAGTGAGATCAAAAACGCATTTGAAGATATTCTAGATAAACAGTCCTGGGAACCACAGCGAGCCTCTCTCTTCAGACACTCCAACCAGTTGGAAAGTTAATGCCCCAAAGCATATAAAAAACAACAAGGGAACACATACATAGTGTAAAACCCTTTTAAAGAGCAAAAAACGAATACTCACACATAATCAGCATATAAATCAGCACTTCACATAATCGAGTCGGCCGGCTCTCGGCTACCGCCCGCACTTATGGGTCTACGTAGAACGCGGTGACGTCAGCACGCCGTTTCGTCACCAGACGGACGTGGTCACGGGATGGCGCCCTGACGCACCGCTTAAATAGCAAACAAATACAACCACGCCTCGATCTGAGCTCTATAGGCGCGCCGATCCACCATATAGTTTATGGGAAAACGGAAGCAGGAAAACACAACTAACCCAAAAAAGGTTATAAATCGGGATAGAAAGCCACAATATCATGGAGTCAACTAGATATTGTGATAGTTGTGCAATATGACTAATTTATAATTCATAAAAAAGTATTTATATTCAAAAGAAGTTTATTCTATCCATGTAAATATTAATTGTTAAAGTTTACAAAGTGATTGAGGGCTTTTAAGTCCAAGATTGGACGTACCCCTTCCTTCTTGGGAACCACAAACAGATTTGAGTAGAACCCCTGGAAGCATTTCCGATTCCGGAACTGGTACAAGCACCCGACTCAGCAAGTCCCTTACCACCCCCAACAGGGCTTCCCAGAGAACCGTGGACACGGGTATGCTGGGAGGGGAAGAATCTGGAGGCCAAGAGAGAACCTATCTTGTAGCCTGTGGAAATTAGATCGCAGACCCATTGGTCGGATAAGCGGGAGGACCACCGGGCTGCAAACTCCCGAAAGCGACCCCCGACCTGAGACATGGGTGGGGGCAAACCTTCATGTAGTAGAACTTTTTTGTCGCAGGCTTGCGATGCCAGGGACGCTTAGGTCCGTCCGTGGCCCCCTGACGGGCTGGGGATGCTTCGCCGAAGCCCGGGTCGGATGAAAAAAATCTGTTTATGAGCGGAGAAAGAGGGCCCTTGCCTACGGCGTGGCTCCTTAGACTTCCTGGCTTGCAGGAGTAGGGTACTCTTACCACCGGTGGCATTTTTTAGAATGTCATCCAATGAGGCTCCAAAGAGCCGGTCGCCAATGAAGATGAGATCCGTCAGGGCTTTCTTAGATGCCTGGTCAGCAGACCAGCATTTTAGCCAAATCAGGCACCTCAGCACCACAGCTGACACTGAAGCCCTGGATAACAAAGGAAGAGTATCCAGGGCCGCGGCACAAACTTACTTAAGGCCTTGCACTAGTAGGTCTGCTAGTTCCACGCAGACAGGGGAGGCTTGTTGCTCTCCCAATTCGTGGTGCAAAAGGTTTGCCCACTCAGCCAGTGTCTGCGACACCAGTGCGGATGCCAATACAGGTCGCACGGCTGACCCCACAACCGTAAACAACTAACGAGCCACCGCCTCGGCCTTCCTGTCCGTGGGATCCTTGAATGCAGGAGTACCCTCAACCAGGATCGTGGTTACTTTATTTAACCTGGATACTGGGGGGTCCACGACCGGAGGAGCCGACCACTTTTTGAGAAGGCTTTCCTCAAACGGGTAACGCACGCCATGTTTTTGGGGATTGAAAAGGTGCTTTGCTGCCGACCCCACTCCCTGTAGATGAACTTGTCAAAATAAGTCAAATACGGGAACACCTTAGGTGAACGTGCTGGCTTGCGGGACCCAAAGGGGTCCGATACATCAGCAGAGGGATCCGCTGGCTCCTGGATCTTCAGAGTATCACGCACAGCTCTGATAAGTGCTCCAACCAGCGCATTGTTGCGGCCGGACCCAGACGGGGAATCATCCTCACTGTCCGACCGGTCCTGGGCAGCCTCGTCTGAAAGGTCAGAGCAGGGGTCACCAGCCGCAGCAGGGCCCGAGTCTGCATCAGAGCTCTCCCCGGAGGACGGGGGGTGGGCAGGGGCTTTTTTAGCGCACCTTTCCTTCCACGCACTGCCTCTATCTTAGCAACAAATGAGTTAAGGACCGCCGTCAAGGTGTCTATGGGCACAGCACCATCCACAGGTGACCAGGTTGCAATAGCCTGGATTTCAGGGGAAGAAACACCAGTTTCTGAAGCCATGTTGACCTTACCCTGTCTGCCACCTGAAAGGGGACTTAGGACAGTGAAGGTCCCGCACTCCTGCTGCCGCTGGCTGGGGGGGGCTCCTAGCAACAGATTCACCACCCTGAGGCATTGTGTATCGGTTACTAGCCGTGCCTGTAGTCCCCAGGAAGTTACCCAAGTGCAAAGTGAAGAAGCTGTGTTGGCAGCAGCAGCAGAGAAGAGCGGTGAAACTATCTGCAGAGCTTGCATCAGTGTTCAGGGAATAGCTGCCCAGCGTCCTGTATACACAGGAAACACAGGAAGCAGCATGTAATAGCACATGGCATGCTGTCACTAGAGCTGTGGTGAAAAAAAAAAGAGCTCAGGCTTCCACAGGCACCTTTTTTTGGGACCCTCCACACTGGAACCAGGACCATCGCTAACCGAACAGACCCCATACAGGTGAGAGACCCAGCAATCCCCTGTACACATACCGCACAGCAGACACATGCAGCCGGGGGGGGGGGGGAGCTGAATGGCTGCAGCGGCTGTAAATAGAACAAGAAAAAAAAACACGGAAAATAGAGTGCTCACAAGGTCAGTGCCAGCTGTCCCCAGTGCCACGTAAAAGTGCCACGTGTCATTGTCCTGGTGCTCCAGGGCCTTCAAAAGTGTAATAGATAGACAACAAGTTAGATGTGTAATTTATGCTTCTAGAACAAAATGGCGCTCCCTGCATGTTAGGCCTCTGAGTGGCTAGGCTGTGGAAAAGTCCCAGACATGCGGTATCTCAATACTCAGGAGGAGTAGCAGAATGTATTTTGGGGTGTCATTTGTGGTATACACATGCCATGTGAGAGAAATAACCCATTACAATGACAATTTTGTGAAAAAAATAAAATCTTTATTTTGCAAAGAATTGTGGGGAAAAAATTACATCAAAAAGCTCACCATGCCTCTTACTAAATACTTTGTAATGTCTACTTTCAAAAAAGTGGTCATTTGGGGGGTATTTGTACTTTCCTGGCTTGTTCGGGTCACAAGAAAGGATAGGCCACCAGTACATCAGGTGTGATCAATTTTGTATGATTCGCACCACAACTTGTAGACTCTCTAACTTTCACAAAGACCAAATAATATCCACTAATTTGGGTTATTTTTCCAAAGATATTGACATGGACATTCACTGTACTGTTCATTTAAGCACAAGAGACTCCATTTTGTCCTCGCTGCTGAAATGTGTTCTCTAACCTTCACCTAACACACAGAAACATCTCCTACTAAACACTCTCTACTCCCCCCTCCCTTCTCGATGTTTTACTTTTGCAATTGTTCTATTCGCTAGCTTTTAATAATATTTTTCTATTTGTTAGCTCTTAACATATTTCTATTTATTAGTTTTTAATAACATCTCACACCACCCCTTTCTTATCTATGTATAAAATAACATGTAATAATAAATTTTGACACTGAACGGACATTTTAAACACAGTGATTGAGTCCTGTGAATCTGTTCCTGCAGCATTAACTTTGTTTTAGAGTCCCAATCAGAAATCAGTCATAACAATATGTAGCAGAATAAATTGTTTGTGATAAAATTTTCCAAATTATTAATTTGTCTTCATAAATTTTGGCCACAAAGAAAAATGCGTTTTTTTCCAAACTTTTCGGTCTTTTTTCATTTATAGCGCAAAAAATAAAAAAACCAGGAGGTGATCAAATACCACCAAAAGAAAGCTCTATTTGTGAGAAAAAAGGTACAAAAAAATCATTTGGGTACAGTGTTACATGACTGAGTAATTGTCATTCAAAGTGTGAGAGCACTGAAAGCTGAAAATTGGTCTGGTCACGAGGGGGGTTTAAGTGCCCAGTTGTCATGTGGTTAAAGATGAGTGATTCCCGTGTATTAAGTTTGGCCCTTTTATAAGCTTGTTTGATGACCTCCTTACTGTAACCTCTACTTAATAATCTTGAGTACAGTGCTTTAGCCTTGAGCTCAAAATCCTCCTCCCTGGCACAATTACGGCACAACCTAAGATGCTGACTAAAGGGTATGCTACGTACCAGGGAGCGAGGATGTGAGTAATGCAAAATCTTGTTACCCACTGTCTCCTTTCTGTAGAGGCTACTGTGGATTGTACCATCATGATTTAGAAAGAGGCGCAAGTCCAAGAAAGGGATACTGCTAGTATTTGAATGAATTGTAAACTTTAAAGAGGGAGTCCACTGGAAAAAAAATTCTTAAAAGACAGCAGCTATAAACTACAACTGCTGACTTTTAATAAATGGACACTGACCTGTCCCAGTGTCCAGCGTTGTTGGCAGCCGAGGCCGATCGATCGCTCGGCTCTGGGCTGCTACCGCCTCCGTTCTCGGTGGGGGAATCAGGAAGTGAAGCGATGCGGCTTCACTTCCCGGATCCCTACTGCGCATGAGAATGGTCCGCGCTGTCTCTGGGATCCGTGTGTGTCCCAGCAGACAGCGCACCGGGACAGGAAGAGGCATAGTCTATGCCCAGAAGTGGGTGCTAATACCTGTCTTAGAGACAGGTATCTGCACCCCACTCCCCCCCTGAAAGGTGCCAGCTGTGACATTGCAATCAAATCGCCCAATAAAGGCGGAAATGTAGTGGTGCTAGACAAAAGCTAAATATATCGCTATGTGCAATAAAATCTTAAGCAATCAAGAATGGTATCAACCCATTCCATATGAAAAGTTACTTGAAACTAGATCACCATACCTTTCCATAATTCATCAAGCCTACCAGACCCTTATTGATATTAGAATATCTTGAGATTAAGTGCCCGGTCACTCCTACATTCTACTCAATATCCAAAGTCCATAAAAGTACGGAAAACCCTGCCGGACCTCCTATTGTATCGGGAATAGGATGCCACACCGAGACCACCAGTAGGTTTTTAGATGGCCACTTGCACCCTTATGTCATGAGCTTATCTTTTATGAAGGACAATATGGATTTGTTAAGTTATTGAAGGACTCACTGTACCTCCAGCCACCATCATGGCAGCCATAAACATTGAAGCGCTATATTCTAGCATCCCTTACAAAGAGTATAGAGACTATTTCTATATTCCTTAGAGAACAAGATACAAATAACTGGAAATTTTGTCCATTTATAACTACCTTGCTGGAACACATTCTCACTATGAACATTTTCCTGTTTAATGGCTCCACATACCTCCATGTGAAGGGGGTTACGATGGGGACTACTTGTGCCCCATTGTATGTCAACCTGTACCTGGGGGGGGAAGCACTTTTCTCCGATGACTGTGCCTTCATATACCTCTGCCACACCTTACTGTGGCGGAGGTATATCGATGACGTTTTGCTCATGTGGAAAGGTACTAGTAGGGAATTATCTGGATTCATGTTATATTTGTCTGATTTCAACTTAAAGCTTACAATTCATTCAAATACTAGCAGTATCTCTTTCTTGGACTTGCGCCTCTTTCTAAATCATGATGGTACAATCCACAGTAGCCTCTACAGAAAGGAGACAGCGGTTAACCATTTTGCATTACTTGAGATCACATCCTCGCTCCCTGGAATGTAGCATACCCTTTAGTCAAATCTTAGGTTGTGCCGTAATTGTGCCAGGGAGGAGGATTTTGAGCTTGAGGCTAAAGCACTGTACTCAAGAGTATTAAGTAAAGGTTACAGTAAGAAGGTCCTCAAACAAGCTTATAAAAAGGGCCAAACTTAGTACACGGGAATCACTCATCTTTAAGTCTAGGACCCACAAGACCAACCCCTCTACTAAGCTCATTTTTTTTTAATTTTATATCTTTATTTGATTTTCAAAATTAAAAAACATACAAAATACACAAACCTTTTACATTCTTCAAACAACAGATTGAGGGGGGCTTCTAGGCTCCCACTTCATAAAAGTTTTATAAATCTATACTTTAATAACCCCTAATCTAACAAACACACCCATCACTCGTCCATACTTCTGATAACTCCATCACTCACCACTACACCCGTCCCTCAGTGAAATGCTTATCCTCAATTCCAAGTGTCTGGTCTCTCCCACCCTGCCTCATTCTTCCAAGTTATTATTTCTATATCCACAATTTCCAAATCTTGTCATATTAATACTACTTCCTTGTTTAATATATATCGTCCTTTCCTTGAGAATGACTACAGCCATACTTTGTTTCCATACCCAACAAGATGGGGGGGGGCAGGGGACTGCCATCTCTGGGCAATGAGTCTCCTAGCCTGGAAAAGGCATCTCAGCACTGCCAACTCAGTATGTCTCGGTTTACCCTCTCCCTCTATCCACCCCAGTATGCACAATAAGGGGTCCACTTGAACAATAGTATCCACTAGCTCCCTCTAATATCAGAATAGTTTTGGACATCTCCAAAACATATGAATAAGATTCCCCCCTAATCTTCCACATCTTGGGCAAGTGTCGTCTTTCCTCCGACCAAACCCAAAAAGTTTTTGTGGTGTATAATAAACCCTGTACAACAAAAAAAGATGTGACATCTTCTGGGGTGGGTAGAGTGAAACCGATGGAGCTAGTTCAAGAATCCTTTCCCATTGCAATTCCAATATGTCCCCAACATCCTTCTCCCATTTCCTCCTGTAGGGCCTTATCTGCAGCCCTTCCCGATTACCTTTATGGATACTTGGATATATTTTAGATATTAGACCCTTCCGTGTACAGGTATAGTACTCCATTCTATCATCCTCACCTGTAAATACTTGAAAAATGACTGCTTAGGGAGTGCAAATTGGTCTCGCAGGTCTTGAAAATCTCTCAGTTTCCCCCATGATAGATCTGTGAAAGATACTTTAAACCTAGTCTTTCCCATTCTCTAGTTGGGCCCAATTTCTGCACCTCAGCTTATTATTATCCCACAAGGGGGAGTACTCAGAGAATCCTCTATAACCCAGAATTTTCTTTCCCACTTCCCAAACTCTTGCCATCAACTCCCACCTCCAATACTTCGATCAAAGATTTATGTGTCAATTTACAAGAAAGTCTTCATACCACACCCTTCACTCCCTTTCTCGCATTCCCCCCATATGTTGTAGCTGAACCGCCAGGAAGTAACTAAAAAAGTGCGGGAGGGCTACCCCTCCCTCGTTGTTTGGGAGTTGCAGTGTACTAAGGCCAATAAGCGATGGACCTCCCCTTCAAATTAATTCCCTCAAAATACTATCAACCTTGTGAAACCATACTTTATAAATCCATATTGGAGAATTATGTAGAAGATAAAGTTGTTGTGGCAAGAGAATCATTTTTATTAAGCTACAACGACCTGCCACAGATGGTGGTAGTTTTTTCCAAGTTTTATTTTTATCTTTACATTTTTTTTTAACAATGGAACAAGGTTATCAACTATGAATTGTTTGGGGTCTATAGAAATATTTATACCCAAATACTTTATTTGATTGACTATTTGTAGTCGGTCTACTTCTTGTGGTAAAGGCTTGTCTAATGGGTCAATGAGCAACAGAGAAGATTTCTTCCAATTGATCCTCAAACCTGAGAAGTGTCCAAAGGAGTTGGACGCATAGTTTTCCTCAGTGAATTCTGTGTGTCACTAAGCAGTAGTAAGAGATCAGCGAATATTATTACTTTTTCTTCCTCCTGCCCTCGTTTGAATCCTTTCATCTCTGGGGAAGATGTAAGAGACAATGCCAAAGGCTCAATAGGGAGGGCAAAGAGGAGGGGGGACAGAGGGCACCCCTGTCTCGTCCCCCTCAGTAAACTAAACTTAGCAGAATATTCCTTGTTGACTTTCAATCATGCTCCAGGAGACCCATATAATAACTTCACCCAATTGACAAAGTTCAGACCAATCTTAAATTCTCTTAGAATTCTCCAGAGATCCTTCCATTCAAGGGTATCAAAGGCCTTGGTGGCATCCAAAGAGAGCAGCCCTATGGCCATCCTCATCCGTAGGGATTTGAAGGTTCAAAAACAGTCGTCTGATATAACTGGTAGACCTACCGGGAATAAACCCTGATTGGTCAGGGTGAACCAACTTATGTATGACTCCATTTATTCTAGCCGCCAAGACCTTTGATAAGACCCTAATATCTGAATTAAGAAGGGAAATAGGTCTATAGGAGGAAGGGTTAAGTGGATCTTTATTCTCTTTAGGTATAACAATTATAGTGGACTCCATCATGGATGGGGGAAGCCCTCCCTTCACCGCCGAGGCGTTAAACCACCGATAAAGATCCCCATAATATACTTTAAATGTATCCACCATCTCCAATGTATATGAGGATGTCCTACCCTCGCTGATAGTAATCATCGGTACAACTGATGATGGTGCATTAGATCTGGCCAAATGGGCCAACATCCTGCCTACACTTTCCACCTCCCCAAAGGCTATTTGCTTCTGGAAAATCTGTTTATTCTCCGCTTTGCCTAGTACTATTAAACGGTTAATCTGTTGTGCCTCCATCCAGACCCTAAAATTCCCAGGTGTCGGATCACTTATATATTGTTTCTCTAGAAGTGCGACCCTACCTGCTGCCATTTCCTCCCTTTCCCTTGAATGTTTTTTGATTTTTGAGATTTGCTGGATCAAGAGACCACAGAGAAAGGCCTTAGTTGTATCCCACACTAACCGCTGGGGGGCTGAACCCGTATTCAAATCTATACATTGTTTTAAGGCCCTTAATACCTCTTGGGGTTCACCCATGAGTTCCAGCCAAGCAGGACTAATTTTCCATTCCCTAGTTACTACATGCCCCAACCTCCAGTGAAGCTATTAATGGGGAGTGGTCCGAAAGCCCTCTTGGCATATATCTAAGATTGTTTATCATAGAGATAATCTCATCTTTGCCGAGCATTATATCGATCATCGACAATGTAGAACACAATGAACGACAATGTAGAACGCGTACTGGAAAAGAATAACTCCAAGAGCTTGGATTTCTTAATAGCCAAATGCCCTTCAGACCCATTTCACCCATAAACTGGGATAGTCGACCTTCTGTTATCCCTCTCTGGTGGCTCCCTTGTGGGAGCCTATCTAGTGATTGGTCAACAACCGCGTTAAAATCTCATATTACCAAGACAGGGACTCCTGGCTTGTCCAGCACAAACTCCAATGGGTCAAAAACAATCTCTGTGTCAAAGGGGGGGGGGGGGGGGGATGTACATGTTTGCCAACAAAATTGTTATTTTTTTCTACCTTACAATGTAAGGAGATATACCGCCCCTGGTCATCAATCTTACTTGAATTCAGTTAAACATACTCCCTGGAGCTAATTCCAGAGAAAGACGTAGGAGTCGAGTGGAACTGCTGAGGAAACTCTGCCCATCCCAGATGAGGGATGGACACCTTAGTAAAATGGGTCTCCTGTAAGCATAAGACAGTGGCCCCCATACATTTTCAACATTGACAATACTGCAGCTTTTTTCCCCCCAGTCTCCCAATCCCCTAATGTTCATAAAAATTCTCTTTTTGTTAACAAGCGTTTCTCTAACTTTCAATTAGTTCTGTGACTTTTGTGCGCTATATCTTTACTCATTAGGGCATCTTTCTTCCTTTTACTGCTAATACCAATTTGTGCTTCTTTAGTGCCCAAACTGTGGAAGTACTTATTATATTGAGTGTCAAACTTACAATCCTCCCTGCACCATACATACATAATATACCCTACTTCCCTTGCAAACATACCCCAACCGTTACATCCTCCTCCAACCATAACTCCATCTCTCATCGCCCTCGCTCGGCTTACCCGGGAGCCTTCTATTGTGACCTACCCATACACACCATATTTGAAATATTGCCTTTGTGACTATAATTACTATACTACCGCCCCCCCCACCCGAAAAAAATAAATACCATCCCCTACCCCCAAAAAAGGAAAAAAAAAAAAAAGAAAAAAAAAAAAAAAAGCAGGGGGTACCATGCCTTGCTTTCCTCCTTCCATTTGCTTCACTCCCACCCCTACCCCCCTAACAGGGGGAGTGGGAAACGGCAAACCAAGAGGGGGAAAAAAAAAACCTTGCCTACCATCTGCCTCTCTCCCCACCCCCTCTTCATCTGGAGGTCTGGTGATTAGTCAGGGTAAAGAGACACCCTGATATCATTGTACAACAGGTTACCCAATTCCCTTGCTTTCCGCGTTATAGTCTCTATCCTTATAACTCAATAGTTTTACCAGAAGGGGTTTTGGAGAAGCTCCTGAATGGGGAGGCCGAGCAGGGACCCTATGAGCTCTCTCTTGTAAAAAGCGGTGAGAACGATTCCCGGCCATTTTTCCAAAAAAGCAACAGGGCTGGAACCCTCACAATGTTCTTTCTGGGAGACCTCATCTCATCCTATTCTCCTTTTCATCCATTGTATTTGCTTGTTTGGCTAGTTGTTCTTTAATAATACTCATCTCATGTTTAATAGGGGGCTACGTCATCCTCCACCACACTCACTCTACCCTCCAAGGTTGTAGTGCTCTCCTGTATTTTTTGCATGTCTGACAAACGAAAGATCATCTTGAATAGTTTTCAATTGATTTTTCATTTCATTCAATACCTCCTTAAGAATAGGATCTGAGTTTTCTGCACTAGGTCCTGCCACTAATCCCAAGGCCCCTTCCGCTAGTTGGCCCTAGGACCTCCCCACAGGATCACCTACTTCCCCTTGCAAAGGTTGATGACTCTGCCCTTGACTTTTCCTATCCCCTACAGCCCCAGACTGTCTGTTATGGTGGGCCTGTTGATATGGTGAGGTAGATTTAGGATATATCTGACCCAGTGCTGACCTGGAATGTGAGCAAATTTTTCAAGCTTTGCTGCTGCTTAGCTTGCCTGACTAGTCTTTGTTGTGCGTTGCTACGACATAGTTTAGACACAAGATTCCAGATACAGGGTGTAGAACTAATTACAGTCTTTGCATTGGTTGACCACCCCTAAAAGGGGGAATATTAATGTGTAAATAGGCTCTAATGCTCAAAAAATTCTTAGCGAGAACAAACTAAAAAAAAATAGGATTTTTGTACTCACCGTAAAATCCTTCTCTGTAATTCACTGACCGACACAGCTCCTCTCTTAGCCATTGGGGTTGTATACCTTACCTCTAGGAGAATACTAGGCAAAGTTGTAATACAACACTCGTAACTCTGTTCCGCCCATGGGGGAGCGGTCCCTTAGGGATCATCCCTCCTGCCTGCCAGCAGAACTCAGGACGTCAACAAGCAGTACAACAGAGAAAAAAGGAGGGGCGGGTGCTGTGTCGGTCGGTGAATTACAGCGAAAAAGATTTTATAGTTAGTACAAAAAATCCTATTTTCTCTTATATTCACTGACTGACACAGCTCCTCTCTTAGCCATTGGTACGTCCCCAAGCAGTGCCAAAGGAGTAATGGGGAAAACAAATTAAACTTTACCCACAAAAAAGAACTGTGTGTGGAGAAATCCACCACAAAATTAGGGTACCCTCAACAGGAGTGACTACCCACAACTGCACAAAAAACTGTGGAATGTAATGCAACAGTGCATTAACTTAAAAAAGTACTGTGTTTTTAATCGAAAAAAAAAAAAAAAAAAAAAAAAAGCTAAAATATTTCATATTCAATTGCAACTATACAGCTGCCTACAAACTTTGCGACCAAAAACAGGCATCAGCCGATGCATTGATGTCTACCTTGAAGAACTTGGTAAACATGTAGACAGATGACCAGGTCGCCACCCTACACACCTGAGCGATAGACTCTTGGTGCCGGAAAGCCCAAGACATTCCGAATGCCCTTCTGGAGTGGGTCATAACTGGAAAGAGGGGCACCTGCCCCTTTAAGGCGTAGGCTTGTACTAAAATCTGTCTGATCCCCCTGGAAATGGTGGCTGATGAGACCGCCATGCCTTTCTTGGAACCAGCTACCGAAACAAACCGACTGACTTCTAAAAGGGAGCAGTGGTAGACAAATACACTTTTAGAGCCTGAACCATGCCCAAAGTGTTAAGGGCCACCTCCTTAGGGTGTTTTTGTCCTAGGACAGAGATGGTAACACCATGTCCTCATTAACGTGAAAAACCGTGACCACCTTCAGTAGAAAGGATGTTTGCGAACGCAACACCACCTTATCCTATGGATAACCAGATAAGGCGACTTGCAAGACAAGGCCGCCAGTTCCGAGACCCTCCTGGCCGATGTGATGGCCACTAGAAAGACCACTTTCTGGGAAAGAGTCAACAGGGGAATCTCCCTGATGTTTTCAAACGGCGGCTTTTGAATCGCCAACACCAGGTTCAAATCCCATGGGGGTAACGGCGGACACACCGGAGGGACTACAAAAAGGGCTAAAAAACACACAAAAAAGATGCAAGATATTTAATACCTGATTCATGCCGCACTCCTATTATTTATTCACTTCCAAAAGTGCATAAAGACAAAACTAATCTGCCGTTTAGGCTAATTGTAAATGGAATTGACTCGCTGACCTCGAGAATGGGCCAATATATAGATTTTTACCTACAGCCGGTTGTTCAGAGCACTAAAGCATATGCAAGAGATAAGAAACAAACGCTCCAGATCATAGAGAATATCCCTGAAGAGGGAGGGCTCTGGATTTTGGCTACTGCCAAACTATACGGTAATATTCCGTCATCGAGCATGAGAAGCTACGAAATGGGGTTTGAGGGCATACACCAAAAAACCATGCATGCAGAGGAAGTTTATTATAAAATGTCTAGATTTCTGTCTAAAAAAATAACTATTTCTGGTATGAGAAAAAGTATTACCAATGAACTGGAGTAGCTATGGGAGCGAAATTTGCCCAGAGTGTTGCAGGTCTATTAATGACCCAGTGGGAAGAAGAGGCGGTGTTTAATAATAGACCTGAGGAATTAGTAATATACAAAAGGTATATTGATGACATTTTTATTTTGAGAAAAGGGGACCCAGAACAGCTCACTTTATTCCTAGAAAGATTAAACAAGAACAAAAGAAACATAAAATTATCCTGGGAAATAATCGAAGAAGTGGAAACGTTCCTAGATCTGGAAATTTTCCAAGAAGGATCTAAGCTTAAGACACAAAAGCACTTAGAGAGCTGCCACCACAAGCACTGGATTTTCAATATACCGAAAGGACAATTTATGTGGCTTACACGCAACTGCTCCAAAACAAACTTTTTTAAATCGGGCAGAAACCATGGGACAGAGATTCATCAAATAGGGATACGATGAGGTTCAGATCAAAAAGAAAATAGAGGAAGTGTTGGAAATGGATCGTGGAAAACTCAAGATAAATAGAAGAAACAAGAAACAAACAAGAAAGAAGTCTCTAATTTTAGATTTTAATATACAATATAAAAAGATAGAAAAAATCATCAGACACCATTGGCACATACTTTTGGCAGACTGACAGTTAAACGAGAATGTATCGGAATACCTGAGATTTATATATAAAAGAGCACCGACCATCCGAGACAAAGTAGTGAAAAACATATTGGATCCCCCAAAGAAACCATTCACGTTCTTCACTGGGAAAGGTTTTTTATCCCTGTAAGAGGTGTTACACATGTAAGAAAACTAAGCGCCCAAATGAAAAGAAAGTCTAACTTACGGTATGTTCACAAGTACTGGGGACATATATGAAATAAAAAATTTGATATGCTGTAATACAGAAGGATTTGAATTGTTCTGGTATATTGGTTATATAATATTATTACTAAGCAATATTCTAAACAGAAATACTGGTATTAATTTATATCCTTTTCTACACTTTACTATATTTATTCACGCTGATACCGTAAACACAGCAACACACTATCCCTCTTCTTAGTATTGCCAGATTAGGACATAGAACAGCGCAACATCACCCACTTGAATTATTTTGCCTGTATGGTGAATACAGTTCGATTCACTTCTGTGTATGCATCAGTTCCCCCCTTTATTTGTCCTATATTTTTCTTTAATTTCTCATGGTAGCGCAGAAATAATCAATTTTAATTTTAAGACAGAGCAGGGGTCACCAGCCTCATCGGGCCCCGAGTCTGTGCCAGAGCTCTCCCCAGAGAACAGGGGGGGAACAGGGGCCACCTTATTGCACCCATCTTCCCATGCACCGCCTCCATCTAGCAATGAAAGAGTTGAGGACGGCCATCAGGGTGTCCATGGGCACTGTGCAGTCTGCAGGTGACCCGGTTGCCATTGCCTGGACTTTGGGGGAAGAAACACTAGTTTCTAAGCCATGCTTACCCTATCCTGTCTGCCACCCAAAGGAGACTTAGGACAGTGACAGTCCCACCCTCCCTGCTGCTGCTGACTGAGGGGCTCATTCCCACCAGACTCACCACCCTAGGGAGTTCTGCGCTGTCCACAAGTGGTGCCTGTAGTCCCTGAGTGCGCTTAGGTGCAGAGGAAACCAAAAACTGAGTTGGTGATAACTGCTGGAACGATCACTAAAACTATCAGAAAAAAATGCTCAGGCTTCCATAAATAACAAATTTAGAACATGTTTGCTGGGTTTAGAAATGCTGCACACCCCGAAGCTGTATTAGGAAAAAGATACACTCCCCATGGGATTTTTCAGCAGCAAATGAGAGACATTGATAAAAAGATTCAAAATGTTTTATTAATATTAAACACTAAGTGATGGGTAGATCACAGTGAATTAGATTAAAAAATCTGAGCTCTGGTGTAGCAATACAGATCTGTAAATCTCTATACAATATTGTGCAATTCAACAATTGTTCATGGATAATACATATCTCCATCCAAAAATCTACTTTTAAGTTCCCACATTCTTGTTTTTACATATCATAGAAAGGCCACTTAGTGTGAGGAAATACCCCAATGCATTTCAACTTGGAACTGGTCGCAGTCTTCCTCAGGGGGTTTCTTTATTTCTACCAACATAATAAGTGGACAATTAATATTAAAAGCAGTATCATTCAATGGGCAATTATGCAGACATCTCTATATATTTACTCTTTCCGTGAGATACAAATGTATACACTAGAGACTCTCATGCAAGTATCCAAATTCATTGAAGGCAAACCCGGACTGTCTCCACCCCACTATTCATATCCACTGAATCTCCCAGAAGGGGGAGAGAGGAGAGAGGGGGAGAAAAGATATGCTTTTTTACATAAAGCTGGGATCCTTAGGACCTACAGGCGGTCACAAAACTTTTGAGGCTTCCACCATGCAAGCGAAGGAACAGAGGATTTTTCCTGATGAAATATTATTTTCATCCTTGAGTAAGGATGCTTGCGCACGTGGGGGCGGGCGCCTGGGGGGGCTGCGGTGTCACTGCGCGTGCGCCTCTTTCCCTCACCTCTGACGTCACACCGGTGCAACGGCGGGGGTGTCCTCGGACGCAAACAGCATCTTCCTGAACGCCGAGGCGGCCACATATTATGGCCGGGAGGCTCCACACCTCTGGAGGAATGGGGTAATGAGGAACACATGCAAACAAAGTAATTAAGTGGATATTTAAACAACCTAGCTCCAGCAGGGATTAGTTGGCTTAGTGCCCGTTCACACTACCGCGACTTGGGATGCGACTTGTTAGACCGCAAGTCGCCCCAAGTCGCTTGACATTAGAAATTACATTAAAGTGAATGAGAGCCATCTTAATGAACGCTACTCAAGTCGGAACGACTTCCCAAAAGGTTCCTGTACTACTTCAAGGCGACTTGTACCCATAGATTTCAATACAAGTCGCCTACAAGTCGGATCATCGTGTATAAGCAAGCGACTTAAAAGGAATAAGAACACAATTATGGCAGCCCTCCCCTTTCCCACACACAGATCACTTCCTGGCTAACCTTATCTCTAGGGAAGTGTGAAGTGAAGTGTGAAGCGTGGGTAGGTGTGAAGTAGGTGAAGTGAAGAATTGAGATAAAAAGCCTGTTGTGTGTGTGTGCGCATCATGTCATCCCGAGGCCACAGAGAAGTGCATCACAGGGAGCCAGTGGATAACGAGTCTCTAATCAGACTTGTGAGGCAGCGACCATGCATAAACAATAAGCAAGATCCCAACTACAAGGATCAATCCAAGAGGGATAGCGCTTGGCTGGAAATATGCCGACTAACCATTGAATATTGGGAAACAATGCTGCCGACCGACCGTAGTGACATATGTAAGTTTAACCTTTTTATTTAATTTATGCTGTTATTTATTATGCATGTGTTCTGCACTGACATAGTTGAATAGGCATAATGATAATTGTAGTTGTAGATAGAGTTGAGCGGACACCGGGATGTTCGGGTTTGACGAGTTGCCACGTCACTTGCCACTAGTTGTGGATTGTCCACTTGTAATTGCAATTGTTTAAAATATTTATCTAATGGCTTTTCATCATTTGCCATCATTACCGAACACCAAAACCGAACAGTCAATTGTTCAGGTTCGGTTTCGGGACCCAAAAGTTAGTTACAAACCCTAACTTTACAGTTCAGGTTCACTCAACACTAGTTCTAGAACAACTGGAGGACCCAAATATGGTGAACCTTTGTGTATTCTTTCACTGATGTTAACTGCTAGTGTTAATAAATGTAGATAATGAATGATCAATATTCTTAATAATAGTGATTGCTTTTATTATCACAGTTTAGAAAAAAATGTAACCAAAATATCATTTTTATTACATGAAGGACAGATTACATAGCATGAAAACATTATAACCTTAATAACATCAGGCTTTATAGAACTTTAAAGAAAAAAACATTAGCAATTTCTAGATGTAAAGCAGTGAGCAATGCAGTTAGGAAATGGCATCCAATTGCCATTCTAATTCACTGGCCGGTGAAATAAAGTATGATGCAAACTTTTCACGAACAGTGGCGCCATCGCAGGATCCCCTTGCAGCAGTGATGTGTGCACTTTCCAAGTCTTGCATAAGGGAATCCTCAAAACGGTACCCGTCATGTAGCCGGACAAAATTGGGCAGCACGCAAGTTGCTTTGACAGCAGTAATTGCATTTTCAATGTTTAATGCAATAGGCGTATGTAACAAACGCCATTTATTAGCAAGAATTCCAAACGTGCACTCAACCACCCTTCTTGCCCTTGTCAGCCGGTAATTGAAGACTTTCCTAGGAGTTGTCAGATTTCTATTGGAGTAAGGCCTCATTAGGTGTTGCGACAATGCAAAAGCCTCATCTGCGACAAACACATAGGGTATTGGGGGTTCAGTCGTGCCAGGAAGAGGACAGTTCTCAGGAATATCTAGCCGATTAGATCGTAGCCTTTCACCAAAGGAGGAATTTGCAAAAATACGCGAATCGCAGCTACTTCCGTAGGATCCTATATCTATATAGGTGAAGCAGTAGTTTGCATCGGCAACAGCAAGAAGTACAAATGCACAACATTTTTTGTAATTGTAGAACATACTTCCGCTACCAACAGGCTTAACGACACGCACATGCTTCCCATCTATAGCTCCAATGCAATTTGGGAAATTGCAACGACGCCAAAATATTTGTGCTATATCACGCCAATTATCTTGTGTAGGCCGCTTCATAACCATGATGTTAAGCACATCCCATAAGACTTAGCAGGTGTCTTGGATAATGTAGCTGATTGTTGATCTGCCCAATATTAACTCATAATGTAGACTAACTAGGGGTTGCCAGGTATCTGAAAGACAAAATACATAAACCATTATGTTCCTATTTATGTTTTGCAGTATCCATATTACAAATCCGGTGGAAGGATTTGCGCGACTGTTTTAATCGCTACATTCGCAAAACGAATGAGGCCAGGAGTGGGTCTGGGGGCAAACGAATTGTACCCTATGTGCATGCAGCTGAACTTGAGTTTCTGCTGCCTTTCCTGGATCTGAGAGAGTAAGATAACATCTTTCATATTTGTAAAGTGATACGATACAATTCTACTAAGAAGGGGGTGCCTAAATGTTCTTTTTTATGTTTATTGCAGAACACAATCCAGTTAGGAAGTTGCTGATGAAGGGCAGGATGCATCACAGGAGGCAGCATCACAAGAAGTGGGAGGCTCGCTGTCCTTGGATCATCCTTTGCTGCTGGAAGAACAGCAAGATGAAGAACAAGACCGCAACCAGGGAGAGACTTCCAATATTCAGCAGCCGGCTGAGCCTATCCGACTCCGAAGTCAAAGACGGAGTAGACCACCAAGGGGAAGTAACACCCAAAACATTGAGAGATTTGCCGAACTGGTCGATCAGATGAATCAAAAATTAGATGAACTACATTCCGAAGACCATGGGTTTGGACTCATGGTCGCCAGAATGCTTCAAAGAGTTCCGCAGGAGCGGAAAAATGAAGTTAAGAAGGCAGTGATGGATCTCATGGAAGCTAGCATTAGGAATGATCCAATTCCATCCTCTTTCATGTTTGGACCACCACCACCATCCGGACCCTACTATAACTACTCAACCCCTCCACCACCCAGAACCCACCCCTACTATCCCCCTTGCTTCCGTCCCTACTCCAATGAGTATGGAAATGCCCTGAATCCTGCCCATCAACTATAGCCTATCCGTCTCCATCTCCAATCCCATCAGCAACTACCACACCACTGAACCAACCATACAGTGCTCATTTATCCAATGTTCCACCAACACCGTCCCCAAGGCCTTCCACCAGCTCTATAACATCACCATATGAGCCAGTTTACCAAAATTTGTAAGATTAAAAAAAAAAAAATAGGTTTTGTAGATATATTGTTATATCCTGTTAAAAATAATTTAAGTTTTTTTCAAAAACTAATGGATGTTGGTGTGCTAAGTTTTGCAATATTTCTTCTACGATTTGTATATTTGGAAGTATCTTATGTACCTAGGTGGATGCAACATTGCAGCAATGATACATCTGTCCACTGCTGTTTCTTCACACAGAACTGAGTCAACATACATCGTCTATGTCTCTGTTCTCTCCTCTCCCCAAGATGAGAGCTGCTGTCTGTCAGTCAGCTGCTCTGCTCCCCAACGCTCAATGTGGAGGGGTGGATAGCAGCTTGCTGAGAGGCTGCCACTGTCATCAGTCCAGCCAGCTGCTGGCAAATGAAGGATGATGCGCTGTCTCAACTAATCTTTGTGACATCTGCACAAAGTGGACTTCTGCTCACTCTGCACTGAAAAGGGGGCACAGGAGTGCAAAATAATTGCACTCATGTGACCCGTAGGAGAAGCCAAGACAAATGAGCTCAGGCTGGACTTTACTAGAATGTTGCAAATATAATAGTAATGTGATAATAGTAATGTGCATCAAAAATATAGATAGTTAACCTTAGCGTAATAATCAATCTTTCAGTAGGTGAGATGTTCCTCCTATATGAGGTGTTCTGTTGCTCCAGATGGTTGTAAACTAGATGAAGTAATTCATCAAAACTGTAAAATGAATAAAAAATGTAATTTACTATATTCTACATAAGAAATATCTGACATTTGTAGCTACACTATTACCGCTGTAATACCATATGCAAATATGATGCCTCTAATTGAAGGGTTTCTGTTGTGGTGATGCATGCAAGCTTGCCGATCACCCCACACTAAACAGTTGATGTTTAGCATAGGTAGATGACAAACAATTCTGCTAAATAGCAATCTTCGCCATTTTATTCTCTAGGTTAAATGCTACAAAATATATCTAAAAAAATAACAATAAAATGGGACAAAATAGTCTAGTTGATATGTGTAGCTCCACATATAGCATATGTACTTGCCTTGCAATTGACATCCGGGTATAGTTGTGAAACATTTCCTCAAAAACACGCAAATTTTCATAGATGGCCCAAAATTGGCCTCTGTTGTCTCTATTTGCAATAATTGGACAGATCCAGTAGCGGCGTCTTCTTCTCATCCTTAGCTTCCTCTCTTCCTCCTCTACCATTAATACTGCCACACCAGCAGTTACTACAGCTGTCATCAAATAAGGCAATGACAACATTGTGGTGACAGGACACAGACACAACAGGGAAGCAGGAAGAGAACAGGAACAACAATGATGTCACAAGAGCTGATTAGCGCTGATTGGCCACAGGCAAAGTCGCCTGTGCTTGAGGTGACTTGTCGCGTTGTAAGTCGCGCCGAAGTCGCGTTAATAAGTCGCACGCAAGTCGTGTCGCGGTAGTGTGAATGGGCACTTACTCTTGTGCTGGAGATGGTTCATGTGGCAGCCAGGGAGCAGGTAATATGGATAGAATATTCCCCATAAGATCCATTTATATGGTAGGACTTTATAATATATAATTTGATATAATAATAATTAATTCTTTATCTAGATGAGTGGCCTCTCCTTTCACAAGGATCTCTAAGTGCCTTAAAAATATTAAACTGACCGGTATTTATGCTATTTATGCACTCTTAATCTACACATTATCATTCATTATCTATTTTTCTTTCATTTATGCTAGTCACTTCACTTCACACATGGGGCAAAGGGTTTTTATTTTTATTTTTCACATGCATGGAAAAAGAGTATCCAATATCACTTGCATTATTTTCAGCACAGACATACACACACACACACTAATTTGACATTTATTCATTTTTAATTTTATATTTATTTATTATTATTTTATACATATTTATACACACACTTACATGTCTCACTGCATGAATGCGGTTGATCATCTGTTGAATATACGGATCATGTATAACATACACACACATACATATAGGTATAGTACCAAGTCATATAAATTTATTATTTTACCATTATTTTGCTTTCCTCCTCCCTGCATATTAGATATTCAATATGTTTTATCCTTAGATAGTAGATACAAAAATGATTTATCATTTTTCAAACAAATAAAATAATATTTCCTCAGGAAAAATCCTCTGTTCCTTCGCTTGGATGGTGGAAGCCTTAAAAGTTTTGTGACCGCCTGTAGGTCCTAAGGATCCCAGCTTTATGTAAAAAAAAAAATCTATTTTCTCCCCCTTCTGGGAGATTCAGTGGATATGAATAGTGGGGTGGAGACAGTTCGGGTTTGCCTTCAATGAATTTGGATACTTGCATGAGAGTCTCTAGTGTATACATTTGTATCTCACGGAAAGAGTAAATATATAGAGATGTCTGCATAATTGCCCATTGAATGATACTGCTTTTAATATTAATTGTCCACTTATTATGTTGGTAGAAATAAAGAAACCCCCTGAGGAAGACTGCGACCAGTTCCAAGTCGAAATGCATAGGGGTATTTCCTCACACTAAGTGGCCTTTCTATGATATGTAAAAACAAGGGAACTTAAAAGTAGATTTTCGGATGAAGATATGTATTATCCATGAACAATTGTTGAATCGCACAATATTGTATAGAGATTTACAGATCTGTATTGCTACACCAGAGCTCAGATTTTTTAAATCTAATTCACTGTGATATACCCATCACTTAGTGTTTAATATTAATAAAACATTTTGAAACTTTTTATCAATGTCTCTCATTTGCTGCTGAAAAATCCCATGGGAAGTGTCTATCTTTTTCCTAATAAGGCTTCCATAAATCGGCCGCTCAGCCTCCAGTACACACACAGGAAGCACAGGGAAAAAAGGCTGTGAGAGCACATGAGCCATGCTGCTGTCAGGGAACACTGAAATATGTTCAGACTTCCAGAAAATGGCTGCCAGTGCCTTGAATATGAATCACATAGAAAATGGCCGCTGAAGCCCAGACAGTCAGCCTGCTCTGCCCCCACCTAAAATGGTCACCAAGCATCGCCATGAGGTAGATATAAACCCCCCCCCCCCCACAAAGCCACAGCACTGCACCATTCCCAGCAGACACTCACAGGCACCTTCCAGGGGCATACCATACAGGTCCCAGGACCACCGCCATTCAGCCAGCCCCCCCATGTCAGGTGAGAGCCCACAAAGAGCCCCTGTATAGACACACTGCTCAGCAGCCACATGCAGCATTCCCCCCCCCCACCCCCGAAGGGGGGAGGGAAGATCGGGACAGGGGAGAGAAGATAGGGAGGTGAGGGGGCCCCCGAATCGACCTCCCAGGGAATGCCCAGCTGCTCGGCCCCGTCAGAACAAGGAGAGCTGTACTTACCAGTCCTCAAGAGCTTGGAGACATTCCATTGTAGATCTACTCCTCATCAGTACAGGGTAGCTACTGGCCTCGACATACTGTGACACAGACATCAGTAGCCCGGTCATATGTATGCCCCGGAGCATAAAAGCTAACCGACCAGCTCTGGAGCTGAGGTATGTCGTGACCTGCCAAGACATAGCTGCGACCTGCACACACTCAATGGCCCGACTGGGGAGACTGCAAGGATAAGTGAAACAGCCTGTCACCAAGCCAGCTGTTGATTCATCTTGCGCAAAAAGCCAAGCTTTTGCCAAAAAAAAAAAAAACACGGACCTATGGGCCCGCAGGGTTCCTAGGTCTTTCTCCTTCACTAGGCAAAACTGAGTTCTGCTAGCAGGCAGGAGGGTTGAGATCTAAGCGAGCACCCCCATGGGCGGAACAGAGTTCTGAGTGTTGTATTACAACTATTCTCCTAGAGGTAAGGTATACAACCCCAATGGCTAAGAGGAGCTGTGTCGGTCACTGAATAAAAGAGAAAAGCGACATTCACACAGCAGTTCAAGTGGCAACAAAAGCCATCAGACCCACATTTCCTTCTGAACTAGCCCGACATAACAAGCACAGTTCTTGTCACTTTTACATATAACGAAAAAGAAAGCAAGCAAAAAAAACGTTCAAGGTATTTCTCACCACTCCAGGTGCTGCATTTAGTGGGTTACTGTACTTGACTTCAAGCGTTAGGCGTCCTATGTTCTATTACTTTTCAAATGTTTAACGGGGCACACAGGCGTCCTATGTTATGCTGCTTTTCAATAGTATTCAGACACACAGGGACACTCGTATCCCCTCCGACGCTGAGGCTTGTTAATTTGGGAGGCAACCCCTCAAGGTTCCCCTGTGTCACCGCTACTATGGGTAAGGGGAACCATCTCATGATTCCCCCTCTAATTAGGCATGCTGATCAAAGGCTGAGAAAATTCGCCACTAGCCGATCTCCCTGGCGGTATGCTCATCCACCATCTGCGGAAGGGAGGGGAGGCAGCCTCTCACTTCTCTCGCCGCCCCCTCTGCTACCTCACACCTAGCCGATATCTGATCCTCGCCCTCCGCTTGCGGTATGCTACATTCACCGGGCGCAATGCCTGTGTCCTGCCAGCTCACTCACAGCTCCGTCTGTAGCACGGCTCCACCTGCTCACACGAGACAGCTAAGGGAGCGGTCAGGCGGGCTATGGGCAGCATCAACTCATTGGGAGTGAAGGGGAAGGAGGTGAGAGGACACTATGCTCACTCCTCACTCACTCTCACCAACCTCCTGCATCCGGTCACACTCCGCTACTAAGCTTATTAGTAGATTTACTTATCACCAGGAGGTGGTTCGTGAATTGATGAGTAATAATTGGCACTTTCTCTGATGACCCTATAATTTCCAAATATGTGGCTAATGTACCACAAATTGTTAACAGGAGATCAAGATCTATTAGAGACGGCCTTCCCCCTGCTGCTCCCATACTTGGAGCGATGGGGGGGGACCTTCAAATGTGGACAATGCGATCAGTGTCCCTGGATTGGGGAAGGTAAGAGTTGCCCTCTTTCAAGAGGTGGACTTCATAAACTTAAGGGATATGCCGACTGCCTCACTATTGGCTTTGTATACCTAGCCATGTGTCTGTGCGGTGCATTCTATAGCGGCAAAACTAAGAGTCCATTAGCTAAGCGGATAAAAGATAATTTATATTACTTAGATGCAGGGTTATTAAATACCCCCATATGTATGCATGTGGGGCTTCACCATAGTTATAATTCCTCATATATTAATTTTTTTGCCCTAGAAGTCATCCCTAAAACTAAAAGGGGAGGGGACTTTGATGGGAGGATTCTTCAAGGAGAAGCAACATTTTGTTTTTACCTGAGAGCCACTTACCCACCAAGCCTAAATACAGCATTATCATTTAAACCTTTACTTTAGAGTATTATTTGCTGGTCATTTATATTTTGCTGTTTTATTAGTAATCATTTTTGTTATCTAGCTCTATCTATGGATGAATGCCTTTGGTGCCGATCATGTCTGTATGCAAGGCATATTGCAGCATGCTCACATGATCATTTTTTACATTACTGACATGCTTACTGTACTTCCTAAATATAGATAAACCTATGACCCGATTACAGATTGTTTCTATTGTTTTTCTTCATTAAGTCTTCTTGCATAGCAAGACCACTTAGGCCCCTTTCACACTGGGGCGGTGCGGGCGACGGCAAAGCGCACCTATTTTTAGCAGCGGTATGCGGCCGCTAGCGGGGCGGTTTTAACCCCGCTACCGGCTGAAAGGGGGTTAAAACTGCCCGTAAAGCGCCGCTGCAGCAGCGCTTTGCTGGCGCTTTGCTGGCGGTACAGCCACGCTGCCCCATCGATTTCAATGGGTAGGAGTGGTTTAGAAGCGGTGAAAGGGGGCGGTTTTTTCAGACGCTATACAGGCGCCATTTTTATCGCTGTAGCACCCGAAAACCGCCCCTGTGTGAAAGGAGCCTTAATGTTATCTCACATATACACACACATATATATATATTTATATTAAGTGTTCTTGCACAGCAAGAGCACTTACTGTTATCTCACATATATTATTATAGCCAAATTTACCACCCTAACTCCTCCCACAGCTTTTACACTACATGCACAGTAATATACCAAAACGTGCAGATTGTTCTCGTTTGGTGTGCTATTACTTTGTGGAACGTTTCGCCAAATGGTTCACAAAATATCGTCATTTTTGCGTGGGAGGTGACAAAAGCTCTGAGGAGAATTATAGCTCCTCCCACACAGTTCTGAGGGGAATTATACGTAGTCCCACACAGCCCTGAGGGGAATTATAGGTAGTCCCACACAGCTCTGAGGGGAATTATAGCTCCTCCCACACAGCTGAGGTGAATTATAGCTCGTCCCACACCGCTGAGGGCAATTATAGCTCCTCCCACAAGCTCTGAGGGGAATTAAAGCATCTCCCACACAGCTCTGAGAATTATAGCTAATCCCACACAGCTCTGAGGGGAATTATGAAATTAGGAAATCTGAAAAAAAAACATAAAAAAAATAAATAAAAAAATATCAAAAAAAAATCATCATGAAAAAAAAATCATTTTAGAAAAAAAAAAAAATCATTTTAGAAAAGAAATGATTTTTTTTCTAAAATATAGGTGGAGGCAAAAACACTTCACACAATTTGCCCAGAAATTGTAGCTTTTTTAGTTATTATTATAGCCAAATTTACCCCCCTAACTCCTCCCACAGCTTTTACACTACATATACATACCGAAACATGCGGATTGTTCCCAATTAGGATGCTATTACTTTGTGGAACATTTTGCCAAATGCTTCAGGAAGTATCGTCATTTTTGTGGCGAAACTGGTCCCATAGGTATGAATGGCGAAATGTTCTAAACTAGAGTGGGAGGTGACAAAAGCTGACAACCCCATGATCAGCCAAAACATTATGTCCACCCCGTGATCAGCCAAAATATTATGAACACCCCCATGAAGAAAAAAAAACACAGAAAATCCTGTAAAAAAATGAATTTTTCTTTGTTTCCGTTATAATATTTAGCAGATTGGTAGTTTTTTTTTCATAAATTTTGGCCAAAATTAAAACTACTACAGATCTTTGGTAAAAATAAGTACAAATTGGTGGATATTTGGTCTTTGTGAAAGTTATAGAGTCCACAAGCTATGGTGCCAATATATGAAAATTGATCACACCTAAAGTACTGCTGGCCTATCTCATTTCTTGAGACCCTAACATGCCAGAAAAGTACAAATACCACCCAAATCACCCCTTTTTGGAAAGATGACATTCCAAGGTATCTAGTAAGAGGCATGATGAGTTTTTTGAATTTGTCATTTTTTCCTACAATTCTTTGCAAAAATCAAGATTTTTTTTTTTTCCTTTTTTGTTTTTCACAAAATTGTCATATTATCAGGTTATTTCTCTCACACAGCATATGCATACCACAAATAACACCCCAAAATACATTTGCTATTACTCCCGAGTACAGCAATACCACCTGTGGGAAACTTTTACACACATACAGAGGCCCAACATGCAGGGAGCATCATCAGGCGTTCTGGAGCACCCAAGCCAATTCTGACATTTCTCTCCTACATGTAAAAATAATCATTTATTTGCTAGAAAATTACATAGAACCCCAAAATATTATATAGGTTTCTTTAGCAAAGACCCTAGAGAATACAATGGTGGTTGTTGCAACTTTATCTTGCACAGTATTTGGGCAGCAATTTTTCGAATGCGTTATTTGGAAAGAAAAACAGTTTTGCGCTTTAAAAAAACACAACAGTTTTTGCATAATGTGAAAGATGAAGTTACGCTGAGTAAATAGATACCCAACATGTCACC